>NC_137543.1:117301630-117583129 GCF_963082525.1 Nesoenas mayeri
ATTTCCTGCGGGGTTTTTTTCTTTTTTTCCTTTTTTTTTTTTTTTCTACTAAAAGGTTCGTTTAAAACGGGTATTAAAGATATAAAACGAGCACACAGGATTCGGTCCCCTCCGGCGGCGGGGTGAGTGGCGCGGCGGGGCTGCTCCCCTCAGGGTGGGACGGATTCTTAGGCGGCCCCGGGACCCTGAGGCGACGCCGGGACCCCGAGGCAGCCCCCGGGCCCCACGGCACCCCGGGCCGGCGGCCTCCCTCCGCGCACCTGGGACACGCTTTAAACAAGAACAAGACGGCAGAGTTTGGCCCGGCGGGAGGCGGCGGCCGCCCCGCGTCCCTCCGCACCGCACGACGAAAAGAAGCGGGGGAAGGAGTCAGCGGGAGAGGCTACTTGGCGGCGGCGGCGGTGGTGCCGGTGGTGGTGCTGCGACGCTGCTCCATGCCGTTGGGCAGGAAGCCGGCGATGATGGGCACCGGCCAGATGAGGGCGGCCACGCTCCACACGATGATGACCAGAGTCATGAAACAAGCTACCAAGGTAGACTCGATGGGCTTGCGGTTCATCCGCCAGCCCGGCTCTCCCTTCAGCTCCTCCAGGCTGAAATCCAGGCAGCAGAAATTCAGCGGCTCCCCTTGCAGCCAATACTGGCCGGGCTCCGCCGCCGGCGGGTAGGAGAGCGAGGAGGAGGCCCCGGCGGCGGCAGCGGGGGCTTGGGGAGCGGCGCCCCGCAGGCGCCCGACCCGTCTCCCCCGCACCCAGCTGCAGCCCACGCAGAGGCGCAAGTCCTGCTGGGCGCCGCCGGCCGCCAGCCCCAGGTGCTCGATGAGGAGCGGTGGCCCCACGCGGTGGAAGGCGGCGGAGAAGAAGGCCCGCCCGTGGCTGTTGGTGGAGAAGAGCAGGAGGTCGCACTGGATGCCCAGCGGGCGGCTCCAGCGCACCAGCAGCGAGCTCAGCATCTGCCGCTGCACGCTGATATTGCAGTGCGGGTCCTCGGCGGGCTGCGGCTGTCCCTGCGGCTGGGGACGCTGCTGTTGCTGCTGTTGCTGCTGCTGCTGCCCGGAGGAGGTGGGAGCGGAGGGGAAAGGCTCTTGGCTAGAGGCAGCCGGCGTGCCCGGGCTGGTGGTGCCACTTTCCTCCTTGCTTGCTGCCCCATCGAGGTCCATCTCGACGCTGGCCAAGGTGCGAGAGGAGGAGTTGACAGGGGGCAAGAAGAGCTCTTGCTCCTGCTCCTCCTGCCCGCTCGCAGCCGCCGAGGGGCTCCAGCCCTGGCAGGGCGGCAGGCAGGCGGCCAGCAATGCAGGGAGTAGCAGCGGCAGCATGGCATTGACTTAGAGCCGGACAGGAGGGAGAGGAGGATGAGGAACGGGAGGCTGCATGGCGCAGCCGGCTGCCATCTGGGAAGGGAGGCACACTGCTCCCGCCGAGAGAGCGAGAGAAAGGGAAGGAGGGTGGGGGCAGGCGAAGGGGGTGGGAGCGGGGCTGGGGCTGCCGCGGCGGCGAGGCGAACAAGCTGGGAGCCTCAGTGACGGCAGCGGCTCCCCCCTTCCCCGCCTCCTCCGCCCCCGGCCCGGCCCGGCAGCGCCCCAGCGGGAGGAGCCGTGCGACCGGCCGGCCCCGCTGCCGCGCCTTGAGGTGCCGGCCCGGCGCCCCCGCCCCGCGGCCGGACAGCTGCCCTCTCCGGGCAGCCAGTGCCTCCCTGCCCTGGAGCATCCTCTCCCCTCAGACAGGGACCGCTCTCCCGTGCCGACACGGCGCCGGTTCCGGCCACCCCGTCCTCCCCCGTGGGGGAGAGCTGAGAACCCCCTCAGCTCCGCTGCCGTCCCCGCCTCAGGGGCGAGACGTTCCCCGCCGCCTGGGGAAGGGAGCGGCGGGTAGCGCCCTGGGACGCGGGACCGCTGGGTCCCTCCCGTCCCGCATCTCCCGGCCGAGAGGGCATCTGTGGGCGGCCGCAGGGGCTGCCGTGGCCATCGCCCCTCTCCCTCTTCGGGGGACAGGGGCGAGGGAAAGAGGCTGGTTCCTCCGGGAACCGGCTGCGCAGACTTTCATCTCGACTTCGTAGGAAGGGAAAGGGACGGGGGAGAGGGGGACGCGGAGGAAAGGGAGTTTGAACTGACAGGGTGCACCGGCGGGGCTCTTCCAGCGGTGCTCTGCAAGTCCGGGCTCAGCCCCGGGGGCTGCTCCCGCAGCCTGGCCGGGGCTGGGGTGCGGGGCATCCACAGACAGGCGCACTCGGTCCCTGTAGCAATAATTTCAACGTAGAAGTTTATTACAAGGAGCACAAAGCTACCAAGTGTCGTAGCTGTGAGACTTCGTTGTGTTTTTCAAAAAGCTGCTTTTGAAGCATGATAGTTTGTAATCAAGCTAGATAGCACAGCTTGTGTCACGACCCAGTGCTGGCTGTTGTGTTACTCTTGACACAGGTTGTGGCTCGCTGTGTTGCAGTTTGACACTTGGAGCCTTGGGTTGTACAGAACTGGATGACACAGATGATGAACATTATTTAGCCTTTACTTTGAGCAGAGGGTGGAATAGAGTTACATTTTCCTGGCAAGCATCCATAACTGGGACTCTTATTTGCCTTTACAGCCCTTTTTTGACAAATACAGATGCAAAAGGGAGGCACAAATACAAAACCTAGGGAAAATCTATGTAAATGATAGAGCTGAACTCCGTATGGTGCTCCTTTGAGGATGGCATTGGTCCCATGTCAGACATGGTCCCACGTCAAAGCAACACATGGACACATTCTCACTCGGAGAACGAGTTACTGTAATATCACTCTCAAGTCTTTCAGATGAGTGAGGGTAGTGAATGAGGGTAGAGAGTAAATTTTAGATTTGCTATAACTGAACATGAATGAAGGTAGTGAATCAGTTTTCTTTCAAAACCCTTGCCTAAATATATCATGACAAAACTCAGAGTTGCTTGCCTTCTATTCAAAAGAGACCTAAGCACCAAAACGGATTTGTGTTCGATCCCTCATTAGCTCAAAGGGTATTGTCTACCAGATCTCTCTAGTTTGGCTACGTTTTTAGTTTGGTTTGTGACAGAGAAAAATGCCTGATGAAGTGCTCAAAGCAAGCTGTCTGGTTCCAGTTGCGAAGTTTTGCTCAGATGTTACAATACATTTAATACAATTTTCAGTGCTATTTCAATGTCTCTTATTTGAGAGCTCTCTGATACTTTTTATTGTCCCTTGAATGTGTCTCCTGATGTCCTTTGTCATATCCGCAGTCCCCTACAATTCTGTGGCTGTAAATTTTTCTGTTGCAGTGTGTCTGTAGACTCAAAACCAGACTAAGAGAAGGCTAGTGCACAGCAAATACTGCCAAAACTGTGGGTCCACTCATGTACACCAATTACATTGCATTGGAATTTTGGCACAAAGGACTGGAAATGAAACAGCTTCGTAAATAGGGTTTAGTTCCTGAATGCTGTTGCCGTATGTGGGTGGCAAATGTTCTCAGGCAGAGCTTCAGTTCTTTTGATCTCAACTCCCAGCACCTAGCTGAATGCAGTCAGGGGTATTTGCACAGCAGTTTGGGGAGGGAGGATTGAGCTAAGTTCCTTTTCCTGTGAGGAAAGATAACCTGCCACAGGAAGGCTAAATGCATTTTGCATCATTTAGACTACCATGGCAAAGAACTAAAAGAGGGCAATTTATTTCAGGTTGGAGATGCATGGGTACCTCATATATATTATTCTTCATCAAAGAATAATTGAGCAAGTGGGTAGAAGAAGCAGAAAGTATGTTAGATCATTGGTTGATAGAGACTGTCCAGCAGGGCCCTTTACAGATATTTCATTTGTAGGTCTAGCAGATATAATTAATCTCTGCATGGATTCAGTCATTCAGAGAGGTTGCAGCACACTTGAAAACTCTTTATAAATAGAATTAATATATAGCTCTGTTCCATGGGTTTCAACCATAAATCTCAAAGAACAAAGTAGTTTTATGGCTGGGGAGGCTGAAGCATAAAGAAATCAGGGGCCAGCCAAAGGTAACCCACAAGTCACAGGCAGATCAGAATGTAGATTTCACAGGCTTGATTCTATAGATATAACTAGAACTATAATATGCACTGTAGGTCACAGTAGCATTTGTCAGTGTGGTAGAGGAGGTGTGAAGTGGGCTATAATGATAAAATTTTAGAAGGGAATCATGAGGTAACAAGACAGTAGGAGTTTCATGAGACAGACTGCAGAGCTGTTGGAAAGATGAAGACTAATGATAAAGGACAATCAGAATCTTTGAGAGTTTTTAATGACATTTTAACTAAACATTTTTATTAAAGTATCGCTTGTGAAATACTTCAAGTGAGATGAAATCAAGAATAAGTATTTCTGCTATTAAAATTGTGTGTCATGAGGGTGCTGATTTAGAGCCTGAAGTCTCCTTGCAGCCAGTCAAAACTGACGCTGAGCAGGTACAGATTCCAGAAGGAAATCCGTACTTGGATTCGAGTCAAGTCTTGTGATCCTCAGGCAGCATTCCTCAATTTGGCAAATTTATGCTGATCTACACTCAGATAAAGGAATAACCATGGAACTTTCCTTGACAGAGGACACACTTTTGAAGTTGTCATGTCTAAAAGGAGTTGCATGTGGGAGAAAAGATGGGAAAGTAGTGGAGTAAAGGGCTGGATACCCAGCTATAACATCACAGAGATATTTTTCTGTGGAAAGACACCTACTGTCAATTACAGGAAAAAAGATGCTAGGAGCAAGTAACTATAGCGATGTGTTACCGATCTCTGTAAAAGTGCCAGGTAAATAAGGGGAATTTCACAGTCAACAGCTGAAGAGGGAGGCAGGGTCAGGAGAAAGAAGTTGGTACTTGACTCCTTTCAGAAAAGAGCAGTTTCAGTTCTGTGAAAAGAGTAGGATCCAATCATCCTGTGGATTGTTCCGAGAGAGATACTTATTCCCAGCTGACAAAAAAATGTTTCTGTGATATAATTTAGAAGGCTTGGCTGGCTAATGGTTTCACAGCTGGTACAGGAGGAGAGTCTCAGAATAATGTAAGGAAGGGAGCTGAAGTTATGATAGTTGGGAAATATGCTCTTTGAAGAGTCATTGATAATCAGTGGTTTGCTGGTTTAGGAAGGAACTGAGGGATGTTTCATGCTGCCCACCGATGTCTTGCTTTGATTTTGAGCACAGCAATCAGAACCTTCATTCTTCTCCTTCTTGCTTGGTATTCTTGTGTATTTGTCAGAAAATAATTTATGATGAAACACCTAAAGGCTACTGAAGCTTCTGAAATTGATAACAGAAGCTGGGTAGACTGAGCAGCTTGCTACTGCTACATCATGTTAGAGATTTATCTGCAGAAAACAGAGATCATGCACTGCATGGAACAAGCCAGGGTTTTATGTACTACTCTTTTATATGCACATCAGAAGCCCAGACAAAGGGAACAGCCAGTTGGCAAGCAGGCTGAGAACAAGGGCATAATCTCTCCAGAGAAGTCAACACACCTATCTCGGCAAAGACACTAAGCTCATTTGACATGCATTTGTACCAGCAGCAGATATTGCCTACATACCACCCTCTCAGCTATACAAACACAGATGTCCCTGAAGCCATAAAATGGCCCACGTCAAAGAGTTGGGGCAGATGACTGCTATTTTAAATACTTTTGATATATACGCCCTTTTTTGTTAAAATATTGTAAACACTTTCATCCCAACCTTAACTCCGATCTTTAACCCCTTATCTAGATCACCACACACTCCTGCAAGAAGATATACCCACGTGGCTGAGGGTGTGAGGCAAGGCAGTGGGGAAGGTGAAAGGGTTTGAGGGCCCAACTAAGGCTGTTCATTCACTGCATGTCAAGATGGGCTCGAGTGGGGCTCCTGCAGCCTGCAAACCACACAGCTGATGGAGTGTGGGCCAAGGGAAAGCCACTGCCATCAGGAACCTGAAAGTAGTGCTGAAGGAGAGTTGTCCATGGCAATTACTGCTGAGGCTAATCTAGCATTGCTAGAAACCAGGAAAACATTGTTGGGAGCATCAGGTGTCAGTAAGGTAGAGAACCTGCAGGATGAGGGCCCTGGGAGCTCTGAGGAGTTCTGAAGAGCTCATGTCCAGAACTCTGTTGGACTCTGTGTTGTACTAGCACAGACTAAAAAGACTACTTCAAATCTAAAGATAAGTGTGAAATATATGCAGAGAATGCTAAAGAGAATGTATTAATAGACTTTTCAGAGCTTTTTTTGTAGCATGCTTTATATAGGTTGAGGCTTTTAGACAAAGATCAAAAGAAATGACAGGAAAAGAAGAATCAGTGGGAGGGGGTGTAAGAGAGAAGTGGTCCAAAAAACAAACTTTGTGCCTCCACAGCTGAAGGTGGTCTTAAAACAAGACCAGCCTAGCTTGAGGTAATTGCAACATAGAAAAAAAGCCCTCCAATAAATGTTGGTTAGAACTAGTTGGCCTACAAAGAGTGATAAATACAGTATTTTCATGTATTCCATTTATACAGTAGAGTTTTTAAGATGGGTTTTGACCTGAAGCACTGTTCTAAGGAGACTGGATCCACATTCTTGCCTCAGCTCCCACTTGCAGGTTGAGTAGGACTCTCGCTCATCTGGGACTTCCTCCCAATTGAACTTCTAAAGCTTACGCAAGATTCAGCCCTGCACTATATTTTGTCTTGTGAGTACCATGCTTGCTTATTTTAAATTTTATTATCTAGAAGCCTGACTATAACCTATTTTGCTGCATATTTATTTCACCAGTAAACCTATCCAGTGTCAGAGCTTGCCTGAAACTGGCAACTTTAGGATCTGACGTGTTGATAATGAATCCAAACTAAATGGGCTGTGCAGGCACAATTGAGAGACCAGCAACTTGAGTCATTTTTAAGAAACCTCAGATAGGGTTAAAGGGTAACGTAACACCTTTGTTTCCACCAGAATATGCACATCGCAGGACCTGGGACTACTTTCTGCCAGGTTGCTAAAGGCTGTTGTAGGGTGGGTTTGCCCAGGTATCAAGCTTTGTGTGTTCATGAAGCGTGGATGTTCTGAGCACCTTAATGATCCCCGGGGTTCAGGGCAAACCCTGACATGTCACAGTGGTTCTTAAAAGAAAAGAGACGTCAGCTAAAGCAGTAGGTGTTTAATGTCGATGCTGTGGAGGTACTAGGCATGCAAAAACATCTTGTGTGAATACGTAATAAATTGTTCTGCAAAATATTTGTACATAAAATAGCATTCCTTAATGGTTGTTTTATGAGTTTGTCTTTGGAAAATCTAAACATTTACTACAACAATACATTGAAAAATAACTCCCTGGAAAGCATTTAGCTCTGTAAATACTTCGAGTGTTTCGCAGCCTGTTCTGCACGTGGCCCTGGGGCTCGCCTTTGATGTTATTTATCTCTGTATAGAAAAGGGGGACAGGTGCAGAAGTCTGATATTAGTCTGTACTAAGCAGATGTGGGTTTGGCACTCCCATGAGGTTGCAGTGTGGCCTTGGTCTCTCTGTGGTTTTAAAACCCAGCTATAAAACATAAAATCCAGATTCCCTGGGAAGTTGTAAGACACTTGGACTGTGAAGCAATCCGGTTCCACAAGAGAGGAAGACAAGCTAGTGCACAGGTCATTTAAGAGTTGTTTTGCCATACTGCACAGAAGACACACAAACACAAGACATTGTTGATGACATTATCCTAAAAAAAGTTCCAGATGAGAATCAAAGTTCAAAGGAGAGGGTGTGACCATCCCTGGAGGTTTTTAAAAGTTGTATAGATAAGGCTCTTAGGAACATGGTTTAGTTCTAGGTTTAGGCTATGGTTGGACTCGATGATCTTAAGGGTCTTTTCCAACCAAAATGATTCTATGATTCTATGATACAGACCCTGTGTGCAGCTCCTTAGCCAACCTGCAGCCCTGACCATCCTCTGCCTTGCTGTTATTACCTGGTGCTTCAGTGCTATGTGATACATGACAGAGACATTGTAAAGGGGTTTACAGTAGGGACTTCACTGGTTTCACTGCGAGTTTTTGTCCCCAGTCATAAAGGGAAGCATAGAGTCGAGAAGCTAGTTTTGGTGGAAGGATAACAAATACCAGGGACTGGTATGGGGCAGGACTGAATTGTAAAGGTCTTTGAAAGTAAGAACACAGAGTTTGCATTTGGAGCAGTGGAACTGTGGGAAACTCGGAGTGATGTGCCCAAATAAATGAACATGAGGCAGTTCCAGCTGCTTTAGCCAGAGAGGAGATTATGATAAGGAAGATGCAAAGGCCTTGGCTGGAATTTTGGCAAAGTAGGCTGAGATTAATTGTAATGCTTTGGTTATGCTGCATGAGACACATCAATGACATTTACGGCACAGCAGTATCAACATCATCAGTAAAATCAGCAGTAAAAAATAAATTCCTCCCTGCCTCCAGACTGTGCATCAACACTTAGATTGGGGCTCCCAGAGCTGCTGTACCTGTTTGGCGTGCAGAAGTGGAACCCTTTGAGTCCTCAAACAGCACTTGGGTAACACTTGCAGGCATCTGCACTCTAGCCATATGCATGTCCCTTTTCTGTTGAGACACTTTTGCTGTGTATCAAAACCTCCGTGAGTCAGCAGAACCGTGTTAACTCTTTCTGGAAGTGACAAAGCCAGTCAGTGGGGCCAAGTCATCCAAGCAGACACCACTAGCCTGATGCCCAACCATTCCTTCAGCTGGGGAGCAGTCCTAAGGCATCAAAGAGAAGGTGGTTACATCTCCCATTCCACTCATCAGTCCAGCATCATAATTATTTGCAAAACAGCAGACAGTCTGAGTTTCAACTGACAGATTCGAAAAACTGTCAGCTGTTTCTGGGTTAGATAGGAACCAGATTTAAAAGGAAACAAAATGTTCTTCATTTCTAGGGAACTTGCTAGTTCACACCAGTTATTTTCCCAGCAATGGCCACAATCAGTATGACATTGCAACAATTGGCTGAGCCACATTAGGCACTCAAAAACCAGCAGACATCTCTGTTATACCTGTGCTAAGCTGGAGTAGCTTGATGGAAATCAAGGGAGTCAGAGCTTCCGTTCCTAATTTCTAAAGCACTCTTGTCCTAATCCAGCAAAGTCAGCACATGAACAAGGCGAGTGATTGCTTTCAGCAGGACCATTGCACTCATAAATCCTATTCTGTATGATAGCAAGGACTGATTCCTTAATGCCAGGGTACACAAGTAAGAACAAATGCAGGTTTCAGCTTTTAAAGCTCATGTGTTGAACAAGCAGCAGAGGAACACAGGCTCTTCAGAAACAGAGATTTTCTATTTTCATGCAAATGTTCCCAGTGTTCTGAAGCAGAAGAAGATGCTTAGAAAATACATGCAGTATGAACAGCTTGCTCTCTAAGGGATCGATATTCACTCAGCATTACCCACTTTTTCCATGAACTAACAATCACAAAACAAGTAAGGAATATAGCTTCTGATGTTATGTGCCTGGTTCTTCACTGAACTGACGAGGTTTAAAAGCTGTGCCCAGGTTTTTACTACATCTTGGCTTGATTCTGCAAATTAGAGGGACATATGTCATCCCTAAGATGTGTGTCTTTAATTAGTCTGTGGGATCTCTTCTGCTCAAGCCACCACATCAAATGCTACCGTTTCTAATATTGTCAGTTCTAATATCGACAATTTCTAATTGTCAATCTATCACCCACATCGCTGCATTTGCTCCTTTTAACAGTCACTGTAGAGCACCCAGAGCTGACAATTTCCTTTTTAGATTCTCAGAAAGACTGGTAGGTGATGATCTGCCGTAACCACATTCAGGCTCCTCTGCTCAAGTTCTAGCTATGACTGTAGCCATTGTTTCTCTTCTCCCTTATATCCATATGCTGTGGTCTGTCCAGACTAATCTTGCTGCAGTTGACAAACTGTGCTGCTAGAAATGCCATGGATGGTCCCCTGTTTTGCAGGTAGACACTTCCCAAACTCTAGAGGAAGACTCAGTTATGAGAAGGTGACATAGGCACGTTTGTGCTCTTGGTCACATCTTATCTGTAGAGGTAAAAATAGGATTTAAAAATAATCCCTGGTATTCTTATTGCAAGTCAGGAAAATTTAATTGGTCTCTGTGGGATTTCCATGTGCAATGACAGTCAGGGATGCTGACACCAGTGGACCACTAGAATAAAGAGGATAACCTGATAGACAGTTTATAATACTTTAATTAGCGTAATGCCTTATGAGAATATTATTTCTATTGCATTGTCTCTGTATTTGAATAGTGAATTAGCTTTCATCCCTGCCATAAAGTACTCACTGGCTACATTTTCTGCCTAATGCCAGATCAATAGCATCTGCAAGCAGGAGGTTCGATCAGAATCTGTTTTCCCAGCTTTGTTGAATATGTGCAAGTACAATGCCAGGAGAGAAAGGAGCATTTTCCTCTCTCAGCACAGGGAAGCAGTTTGCTCAGAAATCTGTAGGATTACCTGAATATCCCACTTTAGAAGTTCTTCAATTTCCTTTCCTTTAACTTTCATTTACGCTTTTGCCATTTGATTTTCGTTTGTATCTGTTGTCACTAATGTCTGCTGATACATGTGTTCCTGCCTACAGTTAATCCAACAGATGGCTTTTCTGTGTTGCAGAGTGATAGATGCTAATCCACTGATCGTGGCTCGTGTTGAGGTGTCTTTGAATGGTGTCAGAGCCTTAAGTTTTATGTACAGTGCCATGTATATACAATATAACTTTAAAAAAATATCATTAATCTTGGATTTCATAGAACCACAGAATGGTTCGGGTTGGAAGGGACCTTCAAAGCTCATCTAGTCCAACCCCCTGCCATGAGCAGGGACATCTTCAACTAGATCAGGTTGCGCAGAGCCCCATCCAGCCTGGCCTTGAACGTCTCCAGGGATGGGGCATCGACCACCTCTCTGGGCAACCTGGGCCAGTGTTTCACCACCCTCATTGTAAAACATTTCTTCCTTATGTCTGGGCTAGATTTCACTGGCAGCATCCAAAGATGAAGATGCAGTAATTCTGATCCTGTCACCTCTGTTTTCTACTTCAGTTTGTTATCATCCTTGTACAGTTTTTTTTTCCATTGTGTTAATGTCACATCCTTGTGCAGACGGCAAGACCTTGGCTCACATACTTAGAGGTTACAGAACTTTCCCCAGGCAGAGTGGGTTTTCTGCCTGCATTATCTGAACTAGAATTCCCAGTCCTCCTCTTCTATGATTTGTACCTACCAGTTCTCAAACTGTAACTGGGACTCCCAGTTAGATGTCTCTCACTATGTAAAATGACCAGTATAGTTTATTTTACTTTTCTGCCAGCAACTCTGCTGAAATGGACACACGGCATGGCTGGTCCCAGGAGACAAGACGCATAGTTTCAGCTTAGGGCCATTTTTTATCTCACTTCTATTCTCTCTGCTTCTAACCTACAAATAGACAGATTTGGTATGTTGGTGGTGATAGGAAGGAAGCTGCAGAAATGTTGAGTGGAGGTAGTTGCTTGTTAAACTGGTAATTGCGTAAAAGGAAATATAAAGCTTAGTGTCACATGTTAGCAAAAAAAAAAGCAAAAAAAAAAGTATCAAGATATTTTTGTCTTACAGAGAAAATCACATTATAGGGACAAAATTAGGATGAAGTATGGAGCATAAGCTTTAGCCTGCCAGAATTTTTGGTTTTTTATGTGGATGGAGGGGGTGGGTATTAGAGTCTCCAGCTGTTCTCCCTGTTGTCAAGTACACCGGTAGCTGGTTTTCTCTAGAGATTTTACAAATGCTGATGCTATTTTTGTTCCACAATTTCATACTCTTGAGCACACACGTAAGGAACAAAAATGAGTTTAATAAAGAGGACTCAGTGAGGCTCTGCTGATTAGTGAAGATGAATATGGTTAATTATTTAGCATTATTTTCTTATTCTGAATAGTGTCTTTAGCATCAAACATTGACACGATGCGTTATAAAGATTTCCCCAGTGGTAAATGCAAATTATATAATTTAAGCAAAATTGTCCACATAACTCAAATCTGAGGCTTAACTGACACAGAAGGCCTTGTGACAGTCCTTTGTATTGCAAGGCTATTTGACACGAGAGCAAAACTAAGATTTCTTGTGCCACTGTTGAAAAGAGGAGCTTGGGATATGCTTGGAAATGGCATCTTCAAAGGCAAAATCCAAAGACAGGTTCAAAGCAGTAGAGCTGCTTTTGTGAAAATTCTTATTTACTGTAATCAGAACTGGTTTGGACTAAGGCCTCTTCCTCAGGCACTTTTGACACTAAATAAATGAATATAAAAACATTCTGAAGTAGACCTGAAAAGTGAAATTCCTCAGGAAATTAAAATTCTAAAGAAATTGGTTTCCAAACTATTATTATATGGATTTTAAAGAATTGGCTTACTACTATCAAGTCAATAACAAAAACTACTCTGTGCCAACTGTACTATCTTGATTAATTTTGCTTAGACTTTGCATCAAATTAATGTCTCAAATGTCACATATCTGCAATATTATGTTTATATATTATCTAATATTATTTAATACAAAATACAGAAGATAATACATACAAAAGCCAATATCAAGCAATAATATTGAAAACGGTTGCATTTTATTAAACTAAGCATTTCTATAAGATCACAATGAAATTAAAAGGGTGAGAGAGTTACACCATTGAAAAGTGAACTGGGAGGTAGCAAGTTGTCACAGAATGGTTTGATCTTGACAAAGCTGCACTTTGTGCCAACTTTGCAGACCAGGCCTTGGGCTCATTTACACACCCAGCACTGCTCTGATTATGAGCACTGTTGGAGAAATCCTTTGTAGAGATTTTACCCTCAGTCACTCACAGATAGTCAGATTCTTCCAGCCCTCCTAATATACTGTTTCCAGTGTGCCAGGGCTACAGAGAGGTATGGATGTGAATGCTAAACAATTCATTCAAAACACCAGGTTTTTTTCTGCATACAGGGTTCACATCAGCATCATTCTGTTGATTTTGACAGTTATTTCTGAGCAATACACATAAGAGTGGAGAGGTTTTGAGACTATAAATTTGATTGCAATATGGCCAGGCACCGGCTATAATAAAATACCAGTGTTTGTAATTTCAGTAGTAATTTCTTGGGTCAGGTTTTTCAGCTACTAGAAACTGATTTTGAAGTCAAATCAGTTGCAAAAGTATTTGCTTCACGGAAATATTTGCTCTGGAGTCCCATGGGGACTGTCAGCATTGAGTGAACAGCTCCAGGAGCTCAGCCCTGAAGACAATAATTATTTGTATAAATGGGACAACCTGCAGTTTTGCTGCACCTGGATCCATTCAGCTCGCTGCAAAGAAGTTACAAAATGCACTAGAAAAACTTACGGATAACTGCTCTGAATGGGAGGCAGTTCCTGGCCCTCTGTATTCTGTCCTCAGCATGATCCCCACTGATGGGCCATCAGAACAGGCCCTGGGGTGTATCCTAATTCTTTGATTGACCTGTCAGGTTACTGTGGACAGAACAGGGTGCTTTGCTCTGCCACTGCTTCCTCCAACTTTCGACCTGTGACTGCAAGCACCTGGGAGTATGTCCTGCATACTGGTCTGTGTAAGGGTACAGAAACACAGAATAGCGTGAGTTACAAGGGACCATTTGACCTCTTTGTCCAGCACTCCTGCTCTAATCTGAGTCAACTAGAGCAGGTTGTTCAGGGCCATGTCTAGTCAGGTTTTTAATATCTCCAAAGGATGAGAGATTCCACAAACTCTCTGGGCAACCTGTGCCAGTCTTTGACCACCCGTATTTATATGTAATTTCCTATATTTCAATGTTTTTCTATTGCCTCTTGTCCTTTAACTGGATAACACTGAGCTACAACTCAGTGGGTACCACTGTGACACAATGAAAACTAATCTTGGTGGTTGCTGCAGGTGCCCCTGTAGTAAAAAAAAATGTAGTGAAATAACAGTAACAGTCATGCAGGATTTGTCTCCCCAGCATTCCCAGAGGCTTCCAGTACTTCTTAATTAAATTGACTAAATCATTAACTTCACACCATAGACGTGCTCGGTGCTGATGGAGTGGGAACTGGGAACAGTGTGAAGCTCCTTGGTTGCTGGATCTTCCTCTGTGCAGCCAGAGGGGAGGCAGGGAGAGGACCAAGTGAGCCTCGGGCACTGAATTAACAGTACCTGCGTGGGGCAGGAAACCTTCTGCTGGACCCTAGCAGCCCAATTTGGGAGCCAGGGGCTCTGCAGGAGTGGGTGGGCTCAGCACTCCTCTCTCACCATGGAGTTTGCCATAAAGGTGAAACGGAGCCTTGCTTGTCAGGAAAGAATGAAATGATCCCTCGGGTTTGCAAAGCACTCAGAGACCCTTTGGGAAGAAAAGTGCTACGTAAATAGAAGCTGATTCCTACAGGTTATTAATAGATGTATCTGCAAAAGTAATGTGCAAAATACAAAGGAAAGATCATTCTGAATTAAATTACCATAATTCTTTTCATTGCTGTCTCTTTTCAGGAGACCTGGATAATGCTGCTAACAATGACAGGTTGAATAAGAGACAGGGTTTGTGTGGGCCAGAGGTGGGAACAGAGAAGGAAACTAATTATATCTTTTTTAACCTTTGCATGCAGCTGGGCAGGATAAAAATGAATTATGCAACCAGCATCTCAGCTGTTATCCCAGTGGAGGCTGCAAAATGGTGGCCAGGTCATCCAGAAACATGATCTAAGCTGTCCCATTTCTTCTGGATCTAACCACTTTACAAATCATTGAATAAGATGGGTATTTTCTGCATGCTTCACTTAAGCTCACGTAATTATCCTATGGATAAACCAAAACAGTTTTATCTTACTTGCTCTTACCTCGACAATGCAGGGTCTGAAGGACAAGCACTGCTGTGGTGTGGCAAAGGTAGAAGCAGCATTCTTCAGTGAACGTCCTGGGTTTAACAGGCTAAAGATGATGATACTGCTTTTACAGTCACTCAGATGTATCATCTGAACTATTATCAGGCGGAATTTATTCCACTTCTAAATATGTGTTGTGACATGAAGCTTTGTTCAAAGGTCAGAGCCAGACGGGAAGGTGAGGAGGGGTCTTTAATACCTGTATTGCTCAGCAAAGTAGCAGGTGTCTGACCAGAAAGGGAAAGAGCCTCAATTATGGAAAAATGGAGCAGTAGCTCCCAAGAAATAAGAACTCTTTTCTCTCTGCTCCTTAACTTCCTACCCTGCCCAATTCAATTCAAACTAGAATTTAAGCTATGTGGTCGATTACTGATATCCTATAGATCTACCATTTTAAAGGGGTTTTGGCATAAATTGGAGTCATATCCCAAGCAAAGAATTTGATTCTTTAGTCTTGAATTTTTCTGAACTCTGTTCCCATCATTTTGCAGCATCATCTGTGCCCTATACCAAATTAAAGCTGTCTGTATCCTGCAAAGGGCTTGTTATGAACAGAGCTTTGCATGTTGCTTTTTCCTGGCTGAGCTTATCAGAATTGAACTTTGGAGGCTGAATGAAGTGTCTTTGAGAATCTGAACCCAAACTTGGCTCAGTTTTGCATTAGTGCCATATCTCTAATTTGGTCCAGTACAGTATTTGTTAACTGAGTGACCCATGACACTAAATGGCTTTAAAACTTGCAGTCAGAGCCAATTTACCTAATTCAAGAATTTTGGGTTTTTATTTTCACTCTTTGTTATCTCAGGGAAATAGCATCATTTATGTCTGTGTTTTGAAAAGATGTCAGATAACGTGTTGTATTTGGTTACCATTGATTTACAGAACAGAAAGGAGGAATATTTCACCAGAATAACTGTGTCTGATAGAGTATAAAAGACTCTGTTGGGCTAAATCTTCTTGTGGATAACCTGATACCTCACAGATGGGTACATGACATTTTTTGTCTAAATTAGTGTAAAAAGCCAGAAGATTAAGTGCAAATACTGTACTGAGTAAGATACAAGACAAATTCTGTTCCTGGGAGGTCACATTTTACTGAGTTGAGCTTTCCCGCCATTCTTCCATTTTATAACCTGTGGTACCTTCTGTATTTACAATCAAGAACATGTGATTTTTTTAAATTATTAAACACTAAATGCTAGGTAACCTACCGCCACCTGAGTGACTGAATGCATCCTCACTAAACTGTTCATAATGACCCCATTAAGCAGTAGTTTGTGCCAGAATCCATAAGAAGGCAAAGTCAGTTTTTGTAAGACATCCCATTATAGCAGATATCTTGATAATCTGGATATAGCATATGACATTAATGCTGATGTCAGGAATTTGCCATCCTAATATCACCATTGCTTCCCTAGAGGTATCTGTCATCCACTTGTCATCCACTTGCTGACACGGCCTTCAGAAGGCAGCCCTTCCTGCAGCTCTCATCAGTACTGATACACGAGCATCTGTGACAGCGGCGAACAGTCCCAAGTACCCATGTCTCCTGGATTTGGCCTTAGGCACATAGTTTGTGTCCTCCTAACATGTTTAGTGCAGTGAGCTGAATGTGATTAAATATTAATACTGATAGCTTACCTGTCAGACCAAGCAAGTGAATACAATCCAGTGCTACACTCGACTTATGGCACCTCATGAGAACAGCAGTGAGCTCAACATCTCAATTCCTATTTTTTAAACCTCCATTGCACTGGTTCTTGTTTCAGAAACACCCTTGGGACGTTCTGTGATAGCAGTGTCCTGCTGGCTGTGGAGCCAGTAAGCCCCAAGGGGCAGGGGGCTTGTGAATGCAGCTGCCTCCCCATGACGTGAAGGGATTTGCAGATGTGCATTGCACATCTGCGGCCACTAATGCATACATCCCTCAGCAAAAGAAGAACAAACGCAATAAACATTCTTATCAAAAACATAATAATTACTACCCACGAGGAGCAAACTTTAGTAAGTATATAAGCAGAGGGAATCAATCAAGGAATCTGCACCACATCCTGAGTGCCCTGGAAGGTCACCAGCAATCCTACCTCAGGAGAGAGGAGTTGTGACCCTTTGCATTACCTACAAAGAAACAGATGATAGCAGCAAAGCATATGTAGGACAAAAACTACTGAAATGCATTTAGCATTCTTGAGAGAAAACAAAATAGCTGTGATTGCATCATATATGTTATTTATTTTATTCAGGGGTCTTTTGGGTGAAAATGCTATCAGCTCTATTAAAGCAGCACTCCAGGCGAGTAGGACTGTGCTGCCGATTCACGATTTCCAGATGGATGTTTGTACTACCCAAAAATATCATGTCTATAAGCAAAGAAAAAGATCCACAAATCAACACAAATTGCTACAATACATATATTGCACATGTTTTGAGCGGTGAGTTGCACTGAAGTCATTGGGTGCTCCTTGCAGCACAGGTGCAGTCTCCAAAAATGTGTCATTTATTCCAGAGCCTAGTGTTGGTTTCTTTGCAGCAGCCGACCTCTATTGAAAGGATGGTTTAGACTGCACATGGACATGAGCCCTTCACTCCAGCTGCAGAGCAGGAGAAGGCTGCATAGGTGGAGCTGGATGTAGACATGGGGAAGGGGGAGATGGGCAGGGCCTCATCTTGTGGCCTTCCCAACAGCCGCTTGCTGATGTAGGGGCTGCTTGTGGAGCAGTGCGGCTTCACCCAGCACCTGAAACAGCCACCATGGCTGATACGCAGCCGCTGAGCTCATTGGGTTTTTAGCAGTGTGGTTGTTTTTTTGGTTTGCCCTTTTTTTTTTCTTGAATGGGAGGCACAAACCTGAACTTGTCCTTAAAAGTAAACAAATAAATATATTTTCAGTTTACTGTTCCAAATCAAGACAGAGAAAGCAACAGATGGACTATACAGCAAGCAATACATAGACCACATGTGCACAGCTCTCTGTCAAGGAGAATGACTCTTCCATTCCGGGCACCAACAGAGCATTTGCACTTCAGCCGTCTTCCCAGGCAGCATTTTTAATTAAAGTTGTAACTTATCCCAAGGAAGAATCCAGAAAATACCTGGATCTTTTCTTCCTTTTGTCAATCCTCTGCCCTAGGCAAGAAGATAATGAACTAGTCACTTCAACATAGTGCTCACCGTGAGCTAATTTATTTTGTTTTATTTTGGAGCTTAGAGGTTACTACAGACTGGGAGTTTCTCACAGAAATGACAGAAGATTTTGAGCTGTCTGGAAAGACAAGCTTGTTTTCTCCAACTATTTAGTTCTTAAGCAGGAGGAAAGGCATCAGGAGCATTGTGGCATTTAGTCAATATATGTTGCATGTTTTGGGAGCTGGATGGAAAATGCAGATGTGTGCTCCCTCCTTTGTGCAAGAGGTCCTCTTTGTCAAAGTAGCACTGCATTGAAGCTGGTGTCTGCTCTGCTTGAGCAGTTCAAAAGGCTTCACTTTGCAGGCACCTCACAGGAGACGTGGGAAGCAGAAATACCTGTGACTGTACTGGACTTTTCCTCTTTGCTTGGCTATTTACTCACCATTCGGGAGTAATTATCACTCCCATACAGCCCATAATGGTGCAGAATTTTAAATCAAATTAAATTGTTCCCCCTGTCAAATTATTTCTCATTCCTAAACTTCCCAATCAACTCTCATGATCTAAATTAGTTCCCATTGCCTCATTTTCTTTGATGATTTTGCTGCTGCAAAGGGGTCAGATGGAAAAATCTGGGGAAAGAAGGCAGGGGAACTGAAGACCCTCCTATATCTTTATCCATCAAGAAGGTTGTTCAGGTCCTGAGACTTGCAGCATTTCAGTAAGTGACTGGCGCCCCTTCCCATTTCTGGGAAATCATAAAAGGAACAGGAAAACTAAGGGGCCTGAGGAAATAAGTAAACCAGCTCACATTGTCCCCAGTTACTATATTTGCTTGGGCAAGACCTCCTCCACTTCTGAGTTGGATGTGGCACCAGCAGGCATCCTTGTGTCATGCCATTGGTGTGAGAGAAGGAAGAAAACAGCATATAATTCTTTCCCTGCTGAAAACAAAAGACCTGGTAGCTGATTTCCAAGGGCTTTAAAAACACTTGTGGTCTCCTGCTGTCTGTCTGATGTTCTGCAGCTCAGCTTTCCACATGTTGAGCCAACAGTCACAGCTTACACCTGTCTTGCCCTTGCCATGGGCTGGTGTGGAGCACCAGAAGAGCATGTGGGGCTGGAGGTGCCCCTGCTGCCGCAGGACAAGGCACTCCAGCTGTGCAGAGCACTGGGTTGGCAGTGACTTCTTGAGTGCAGATTGGGGCCAGAAATGGGGCCTGATGGAGAACAAGCTCTTCCAAATTGTTACCAGAGCTGGTAGAGATGCCCCTGGAGAGCAGGGTTTATTTCCAGTTGATGACTCAAAACTTCCACTGAAGTTCTAACTTCATATAAGGGTTTCATAGAAGAGAGAGGGGTGTGATATGACACTGCCCAGGTACATAACCTTAGCAGAAAGCAGACCATGAAGCCTAAATTCTGGTTTAGGAACTTCTTCAAATCTCAGCACTTCTGTGGCTGATTCTTTTTCAGGTGGCAGCCATTTGTGTTTTTCACATGAAATTCAAGGGTATTAAGCCCCCATTTTAGCAAGGTAGCTGAACACATTTGGAGCATGACCTGCAGAGGACTGGTCAAGTGCTTAGAGTTACCTACCTGGTTCAGTGGTCACGCTGATTTGAGACCTCATTGGCTTTAGTTCCCTGCCTGCTTGAAACCTTTCTTCCTCCTGGAGAAACAAGAACACTGAGTCACTGGGGAGGGCACTGCAGTATTGATTGTGTTGGAGGCGCACACAGAGACATCCAGTCATACGAGGGATGTATTGGTCCACAGGGTGACAAGAGTCACAGCACTGGAGTTGGGACGCGTATGTTTTAGGAAGGCTCCTAGGGGCACGAAGCCTCACCAAGGAGCTCCTGGTGCAACTGCTGCTGCGTTTCTCTCAGCCCAGGATGTCAGAGCAGCTGTTCTGCTGAGCTCCAGCAAAACCAACCTGGGTGAGCAGTACAGGGTATTGCACAGATGGAGAAAGGCTGTGCAGCTTTGCTGATGTCTGAGCCCTCAGCAGAGAAGGAGAAACACATGGCATGAAGATTGACAGGTCTGGAGCAAAGAAGAGGAGATGGAAATAATGTCTTGTAGGGTGAAGACTGTGACTTCATCCCAGATCTGTTTTGCTTGAAATTATTCTTGTAGATGAACTAAATAGAAATTGTTTCCTTCAGAAACTCTTCTCAAGATTAGCTGCACTCATCTCAAGTTTAGTTCCAGATTTACAGACAGCAGGAAACCTTTCTGCTAATCAGAGTCTACCATCAGGTGGGACTAGCACAATTTCTAGGCAAGATCTTTTAAGGAAAGCAGATCTTTTAAGGAAAACCTGTAATACGTCTGTGCCATTCTTACTGGCTAAAATTTGTTGTGTGTTTTTTGAAAGTATGTGAAACTCAAAGGGTGAGAGTAAACAGCAGGCATCACATGTTATCAATTCACTTTCATTTTTTAGATTGAAACTTAAAGTAAAGCTCGTAATGTGATGGAATCAAAAACATACAAATATCTGTGGGAATCTCATGAACAAAATGGCTTCATGAAGTCTCAGCTTTTGTTCTTGGAATCTGGGGAAACTTTGTGAAACCTAAGGCAGTCTTCACTGTACTAACATTGATATCAAACCTCCTAATGAATTCAGGCTCTCATTTCCATTCATTGATAGCTTTCTTTAGACCTACTCCTAAACTTTAATCCTTTTCTTCACAGAAGGAAACAATATGTATACTAAACACAAATTCATATCTGCTGTTGGACACACCTGCTTGTATCCCATCAGAACTGGACACAAAGAAATAATATAATTACATATTTAGAATTATATAATCTAATGCCTATATTCATGCATTTCTTGATGGGCTTATGTAGATTTTCCTACACCGTGATACTCCTGTTGTGTATTTATATCACCCTGCAGAATTTCCATTAACACCACCAAATATTCAACCTTGAGCAGTTACAGTAACTGCACAGGACACAGCACGGAAATCTCTCTATTAATAGCCTAGTAAATTGGAAATCTACATGGTAACACATTGTAGTTCAACACTGGGTTTTAAAAAAATGCCAACAGCAAACCAGAGGAATCAAATTGAAGGGAAAATATGAAAGGATAGGGAAATCTATGACACCCTGTCTGTTCACTGTAGGTAGACCTTAGGGGTTTTTTTAAAAACAAACAAACAAACATATCAATAATTATACAATTAAAATTACATTATACGCTTTTTCTGAGTATCATAATAGATATTGCCCCTTTTTATTCAGAACCAGAGGTGAGGTGAGCACAATTTCTCCATCTCTGTTCATAGAGAGATGAGCAGCTTGATTTAATAGATCACTACAAATGCTCCAGGTTTTACTTGGAAAAGTTTTCCAAACAGGTCATTACTGTTGGGTGGTCAAGATTCTGCCAACTGTACAGGGAGCTCACAGTCATCTTCTGTGTCAAGGGGACCAATATCTACCCAAGGTTCTGGGCAGATGTTCTCTCCTGGCTCCAGCGATGCCACCTGAGGACAACATTAATTCTGCTTGTGGGTCTCTTGGGGCTCTCAGCTGCCAACTACCTGGAGGTATCTGTTTGTCCATCCACCACACTGCTGCATCAGTTCTGAGTGATCTGCTCTGTGACTATTGGCTCATATTCATCCTTAAAAGCAAGATGATCCCACCAACAGCTTTTTCTTGAAGCAGGTGAGGCAGCATTCACAAGATCCCTTCCACTGGCAAAGCTGGGGCAGTGGCAACCTCCAACACAGATTTGGAAGCAGGCATCTGGGAGTGGTACAGCTGTTCGTAAAGTGAATGCTATGTGCATATATATGTATGTATATATGTATGTGTATTTTATGGCCTGAGCATTTCTTCCTTTAGAAGAAAAATTATTCAGTCTACAGTGACCAGAATTACCTCTGCTACTTAGGAAAGTGACTGTTCCTGCCACAGTTGGAGGAAACAGTGGCCCTTTTCTAAAGAAGACCTCTTTGAAGTCAGTCCACCATGACTATGCAGAAGGGTTAAGGAGCTTATTGTGCTTTTCTAATCCAAGATGAAGACTTCTCTGTATGAATGACACCCCACCCCTCCAAATGTCATTCTTACAGGATGTATGAAGAATGAAAGGAGGACTGAGTTATTATTTTTAGCCTACCCATTTCCTCTGGCTGTGCTATGAGTTAAAAACCTTCCTTTGTGATTTCAGTGCTGTAAGGTAACTAGTTTCCTATATTTCTCCAAAAGAGAGAGATTTGCTCTCATACCATATTACACGTTTGTGACTATACTCAGGAAAACTTTAATGACCCAGAAGTGTTTGCCAATATTTAAAGGGATTTGTTGAACATTGAGTGTATCTCTATTATAATTTCATGATGATTTTCTGCAGTCTAGATACCGATTTTTATGCTGATTCTTGTAATAAGATACATCTTCCCACCTCCCCCTCTTCCGTCGTGTGCATAAACACTTTAAGTGTACATGTTACCAGTTACTTTGGTTTTACTCAGTGATTAAATTGTTAAGATGGATGGATTCAGTAATATCTCATTTTATCATCAGATTAAGTCCTGCTTTTATTTTTATTCTCCATTCTAAGAGTATTTCATATACTTATTTTTGGCAGTACACTGAAACTTAAGTCAGCATTACTTAATTTATAATTTATAACATATCCTCAATATATTCGGGTCCATTACACAAAGGAATGTCTTCACAACCTCTTCTATAGACAAATTATAGCAGTATTTGCGTCTATGCATTCAAAACATTCTTTAGTTCTAGCCCACACAGGGCATTCAGTTCCTCTGATCACACTATTGTGTGGGATCTGGTCAGCTATGCCACAGTGGTTCATCCTGTGCTTTCTCTATGGAACAAGCTTGATTTTGAACTTTAACAAGTGAAAAGTGTATATCTTTTTCTGTCCTTACTATCATTATCTTTGGCTTGCAAAAGGAGAAGCAACCACAAAATGCCAAAACCAGAGAAATTTGCTGAATGCCAAATGTATTACTGCCAAGAACCCAAATATGTAAAAAGCAGACAATTGGATAGTCAAGGACATCTTTTCATAGCTCACAGAAAAATAAATTATTCCAAATGTCTTAAACTTCCTATTTTTAGGAGCTTGGTTTGTGTAAAATAGTGTAAGAGATAAAAATGTTGCTACTCCACAACTATAGGACATACATCAAGATTAAGAAATCTTATTATTTTGATAAGAACGTGTAATCACCATTTAGGTTGGAAAATACTCTTAAGATCATCGAGTCCAACCATTAACCTAACACTGGCACCTAAACCATTTCCCTAAGAAACTCATCTACATGTCTTTTAAACACCTCCAGGGATGGTGAGCCCACCACTTCTCTGGGCAGCCGGTTCCAATGTCTGACAACTGTTTCAGTGAAGAAATTTTTCCTAATATGCAATCTAGACCTCCCCTGGCACATCTTGGGGCTGTTTCCTCTTGTCCTATAATATCCATATCTACATATTGATATATATACATCCTTATTATATATAGGAAGAAACTTATTTTTTACTAGCTGCTAGGACATTTCATTCTATCTCCATTCATAACAAACATACATTTTCTTATTCCGTGCAGACAAGTTGCATTGACGTCCTTGTCAGAGGTCCAACTCCTCAAAGGCATTCAGGCAGCTTTGATGTCAAAGGGAATTTGTTACCTAAAATATCACAGAGGAGCTGGGCACAAACTCCTCACCAAACATGTGGGATGAAGCCATGTAGCCATGCTTCAACTCCACTAAATTGGGTGGCGTACCTCCATTTACAAATGGCATAATTTGGTCTGATAACTTTTTTAAGTTAGGGGAAAGCAGAGAAAACCAGAGTCCTGGAATTCCAGAGAAAAGGGGGATCAATCCTTGGAGGATGGGAGAAAGCTGAAGAAAAAGCAGTAGGAAGAAACGCCAGACATGGCCAAAGAAAAGTGCCTCCAAGAATAAAGTTGAAAATTAAAATTTCAAATGTTAGCGATTGCTTTCAAGATGTTATCAGCTGTTGCTAGTGTGTTGTCATGGGGAGAAAAAGGCGTTACAGCATCAAAGGAAACAAGGAAAGTAGTGAAGAAAGAAATTAGAGAAGTAATTTGCATCTATTTGGTGGTACAATCTTCAGAGGCACTTTTGTTAATTAGCAGGTTTGGGCTGTACATATTAGAGTACTGAGGAGCTGATGGAAGTCTCCAGAGATGCTTCGAGGCAGCAATTTGGATGGTCACAGAACATTTATGTAGCCTCACAGTTTATCAGCAAAATAAGTAATTTTTCCTTCATCACTTCAAACTCGACAGTCAGAAGGGAAAAAGACCAATGTCTTGCAGAAGCCCATTTCTGTGAGCAAACATCACTGAAAAGCTCATATTTTCTTCCAGGACTTTTGATGAGATGATGGTGATGACATCCTGCCTCTATCCACTGGGGTGTGAGTGTATGAGAGCATACCCAGTCTCAGTTGTGACCATTTGTCATTCTCTTGTATTGTGGGTTTTATTGCTTTCTATTACACTTCTGTGAGTGTTTAGAGGTCTAGATACATGTTCTGAAATAAGTAAATAAAAAAATACATAAAGGGACAGAGGGAGTTATTCCCTGCTCCACTGAAGTCAATGGAGACAGAACAGCAGCCAATTCAGCATGCTTTCTGGTAGTGTTTATCACTTCAGATGTTACTTAGGTGAACTTTTATTTATCATCAGCGTCTAAAGGTTTGAGTGAAAACTGGTTTTTCTATGTACTTTTTTTTATTTTTTAAACCACACAGGACTTTTCTTCCCCTGTGCAGGGACTTCCTCCATCTGAATGCTTTTTCCCTCCTTTCTACGTTTTATTTCCTTCATCTTGGACTTTCTCCAGTCCCCAGGTTCTCCTTTTCCCAGCTGTGTCTCCAGCTTCAGAATACACCATGTCCCTGGCCCATCGCTGTGTGCCCAGCTCCATTAATTAGGTGGATAATTGCCTGCAGCCATTTCACCTGAAAACAATACTTTCTTCCTTCCAATCTCATATCCTTGCTGGAGCCAAATTGAGTCACAGGGTCTAAAATTATCCCTGAGGACAACTCCAAAGAGGTAAATACTGTGGATTTAACCCTGTGTTTTCCTCATATTTCAAGGATGATTTTTAAAATTTCAGCCTAAACATATTTGTTTTCAAAACACATTTTCATTGAAAAGCATGAAGGGAAGGGCTTGTTCATTGCCTTAGACTAATACCTATTCCTTTCACACAGCAGCTGTACCAAAAAAAAAAATCTTTCTTCTTTTCCTTTTTAATCAAAACAAGCCGACGGTTTTCACAGCTTACTTGCTTTTCCCCTCATTACTGATCTCTTGCTGTAACCATGGATCTATCTGTAATGCCATGTTTTGCATGTAGCGAACTATGCATTACTGAAAAAGCTCTGACCAAACTTGCCAGGGAGTCTCAGATGAAGATCGTTCAAATGACGTGGCTGAAACAAAAGAGGTGTTTCCACCACTCCATAAATAAAACCTCCCAAGTGTAAATTGTGACCGTGCCTCTCTCCATCTGAACACTTCCGGCTTTTCAGAAAGCTGCTTTTATGTAAGATTAGAGAGCTGTCTCCATGACATGATGCTCTGCTTCTCCTCACCATTAGTCGGGCGTTAGTTGTTCTGGCTCTAAATAGACAGGCACAGATGGTACCACGACTCTCCGAGCCTCCACACATCTTGCACTGCAGGGATTTTAGTTATTCTCGTTATCTCTCTAGCAGCTCCTACACTTTCCTAACAGTTTGTTGAGAAGAAAAAGGAAAGGCTAAAGAACAATCAGTTCCCCTCCTCTCTAGGATTGCTGAAGGATTTAGACAGGACAGCAGCATTCATTTTGACTTTACTCTTTGCTAGGGGAACCCAGCCATGGGCTCGTCAATGAAGCAAAACTTCTGCCAGGCTCACCAGGTGAAGTCAGTCCTCCCCGAGACAGCTGAGCAGAACGAGATGTCCCAGTGGCATTTAACTGTGACACTGGAATGGCACATCCTCCCTCAGTGCCCTGCAGCTCTGACCACCACACTGAAAGAACCATGGCAGACAGAAGAGAAGCTGATGTTTTGAAAGATGGCCTTGGTGTCCAGGAATAGTGATTGCAGGAAAACGGGCTGGAACAATAAGCAACACTGAACCTGGAGAAGGCATGGATTAGAAGAACATGACAGGGTTGTATCCCCCCACGCACATCATGGAGAAGGTAAAATGGGTGCTACTCTTTAGTCTTTCATATAACACAAGAATAAGATGTTAACTTAAAAGCAACAAAATGAAATCTGATAAAAGGAAGTCAATTTTGTAGAGAGTACAGTTAACCTCCTACAATAGCAATTGAAGCCAAGAACTAAGCAAGGTTTTAAAAAGGATTAGATGTTTGTATAAATTATTAAAGTATCCATTTCATATTTTCTCTATCCCACCTAATGTAAGGCTATAAGCTTCTGTGTCTCTAGAGTTATAGCATAAGGATAAGAAGTAGTCTCCTTCCTACTAGCAAACAAATCTCCTATTTGTTTGCCATTTGGTTTTCCATCATCTTCCGCTACAGTGTTGGGGAATGGAAGACTCAGTGATATGGTAACGGGTGGACCATTCACCTGCTCCTTAAAAGCAGTTCCTGCATTTTTGCCTAGGAAGCTACTAACAAGAGGAGAACTGGTAAAGGTTAGCCAGTGTGTTTATTAGCAGCTCACCTCACTCCTGGGCCTCAGACAGTTCATATAAATCTGTGTAACATTCTTTTGTGCAACTAGGCTTTTTCAGATACAGTGATGCCACAGCAGTAGACAAAGAAGTAAGATCTGTAGATATAGAGCAAATCCCTCTTTTTGTTGTTGTTTGGTTTTGGTTCGGTTTTTGTTTTTCCCAAAGCAAGCTATCCAAAGAGCAGCAATGCAGCTGTGAGCTGACTATGGTGAAATACAAATGCAATCCACTGGGTTTCATGGTCGGGGGTGGTTTCCTCCCTCTTTGTCCACCTCTTTTGTATGACTCCAAACTCATCCACCAGAGCCCCTTGATGATACAGTTGATCTTTACAGAGATGCTGCCATAAAGCTAAAAAGCCCTCCTCTTACCAGGAGCTGCACCCATGTACGCCAGCCACGCATGGTCCACCAAGACCTATGGGCAAGCGGGAGCAGTGTCAATGTGTGTCCTCAGTGGGCCTGGACCACCACATACAGGGCTCATCTTCTGTGCTGCTCTGCCCTGCTCTGGGGACTTTATCTACATCTGTATTTATCACCCCATCACAGGCCCTATCTTAATCAAGACTGCAATATCCTGTAGAGGGACAGGCTTGCAGGAGTGGAGAGTGTGATGAAAATATTGCGAGAAGGAACATCACGACTCACCTCTTTTTTAATGAAAGGATTGACTGAGAACAGTCCATCAAGAGGGCTAGACACCTAAGTGATAGGTGAATTTCCTAGAATTGCAGTGTTTTAACAGGAAAAATGAAAATCACCTTGATATTATATAGAAGCAGTAACTGTAGTGTAGAAATAAATCTATGTCAATCTGAAGAGGAAGCAGTTGAAGACATGAAAAGCCTGGTGAGATTATAAATAATATTATATGTTGCATTACATCACGCTCACGCTATTTGGGTTTCCTTAGCTACTCAGTATAGACTGCTATCAGTTCACCCCTTATCTGCTGCAGACTTTGGCAATCTCTTAGTTCTCCTATCAATGCGACAGTTTAGACACTGACATGTAGACCAGGAGGTGCCTCGTTTCTCTGCTGATGCCAACACATGTGGCAAACCTGAGTGAAATCCTGACTGCGTGAATGGTTCAAAATATGCCAAAATAGGTTGGAAAGGGCAAGTAGACATGCAGGTCTTCTTTGCAAATGTGAAGACAAATAAATATGTAATTCACTTATCCAAGTCAGTAGCGGTGGCTTTGAAGCCTGTGGAAAGGTTATGCTGGTTTGTTCAGGCTTTTCCACACCATTTTTCCTGGAAACTCTGCACAGCTGCTCCCAGGGAAGCTCACAGACACCCCTCTGCAGAATGCGGGAGACGGTCAATTCCTCCATGCTCAGTGCCTTCCAATTAAAGTCAGCTGCCTTTCTAGAATAGGTACATTAGCTGGACACATAATTAAGATCAATACAGAGTTGCAGGGGGAAATTTCTGGACGTCGGCATCCAGTCTCATCTACAAGCAACCCTTGCAGACGCTCAGTGCACTCTGTTGCTTGTTTGTCTCACCAGCATGTTCCAGTTTCCCTTGCAGAGTGGACCCTGTTGCAGAAAAAGCCTGTCATCTCCCATGCAGTACCACAGCAGGGTGGGCCCCCCAAGAAGTTATCTTTGGAGGCTGCAATGGAAGTCTTTAATAATATTCCCAACTTTTTTTTTTTTCTGATTTCTGGCACTGAACACAGGGTTCAGCCGATGAATAGAGCAAGGCTTTAGTGCCAGGTACACATCCGCCACTTGAACCGCAATGCTTTGCCACTGAAGTGAGCTGCTTGCAGGAGTTGCTAGGTAACCGTAACCTGCTCATACCGAGATACTTCTGATGATGTCATGCTTCAGGTTCGTATTTCATCTCTTAAAAGAGTTTTCTCTTGGTTTCTACTAGAACAGGTGCATAGGGGAGTTCTTCACTGAGGCAGATCTTCCCTGCTCCATCATGCTCACACAGCTTAATTTCGCTCTTGCAAAACACTATAATGAAGCAAAATTGGCCAGGGCTTCTCAAAGCGTGATTTTAGGGGAGAACTTAGAGTTGTTCAGGCCTCTTTTATCTTCTAGACACCAATTCACAGGATAACTCCTTTGAAACACAAGCATCTTCACTGGCTACGCTGTTGCCTGCATCTGAAAAAAATGATGGTTTACTCAGTAGAAAGATAACAGGAGTTTTGTGATTATGCTTTTCAATAACACAAAAATCCAAATATTATGTGCCAGAGATGGACTGACGCTGGGAATTATGCTCCTTTCAATACTAACTATGTGCCTAAATTTAATATTTATTAGTAAGAGTGTAGTTATGCCAATGTGTGACATTATGAGTGTGTTTAGCACATCTTTGCCAAAGCAGATGAGGAAACCTTCTCAAACAAGATGCTTTGAACATGCTGTGGTATGGGATGGATGATCAAGAAGTCACGGAGTTGTGGGAGATCTAGCAAGCCTGGTCTTGAGAGACTTCAGCCCTAAACCTGGGCTGAACAAAGCCTGCAAAGTGCATGTGTCCTCATTCCTGAGCCCAGAGGGGATGCATACTCTAAGTATGGTGTGCCTGAAGGCTTTCCAGGTGGCTCTCTGCCCATATGGGAAGGTAGGGCATGAAGGCTGTCCATGGCTGTGTGTTCAGATTTGATTCCCACCAAGTCTCTGGTGATGTATTTGTCATTTTTCCTTGTTTCTTCCCCTAGCCTGACCTATCTGGTTTTTGCTGAAAGCCATAATTTTGCTTGGAGGTCCTTTCTTGGGTTGGAGGGTGTGCTGTCATCTCTGAACAGGCTGGTCTTGTTGTCTCCTGGTCTTTTTCTTCAGTGACCACCGTGCACACAGACATCAGCAGGAGCATCATGCTGTTGCAGCAGCTGGTGCAAGCAGCGTTCTGAATGGAGACATCAAACCCTCTGTCTCCCGCTCTTCAGCTTGTTACACTCATGTATCCTCTGAGAGCTACTGCATTCATCCCTGACACTCCTAACTCTATCTACAGGTTGCTCTCTCCCTGTTTGCCTGCCTGATTTGATCTTCTGTATCGCTGCTTCTTGCTGTCCTTCTCCCCCACATTCTTCCCCTTGTGTGCAAATTCCTCATCAGCACAGAGTGCAGCTCCCAGCCGTGTGCTGGGCTGGGCTGCTGCGGCAATTAGGGAGTGTTTGGAGGGCGCTGAGCAGCAGGGTCTCCCGCATGGTATTTGAAGATGCACAGTCTTCATCACACTTACTGGTCTGCCTGGCAGGAAAGGAGCTGAGGCAGAGCATTTAGGCTGACGTTCCCTAGGCTCCAGATGAGTGCCAGTGTTAAATGTGCTCTTCAGCACATGGAAGATCATTTTCTGCAGAGAGAGAGAGCAGGCAGGCTCTTATTAGAATGGGGACAGTCCAGTGGGGAAGATGAAATGCCCATTGCCAGCAAGTGCCTTGGGATCTTCACCTCTTTAGGGTGATTAGACAAGAACTCCTCTCCCTCCAAGAGGAACTGTAGGAAACCTCTCTCCTTTGTGTCACTTCCACAGAAATCATCAGGATGATTTGCATAAATATGCAAATGGTAATCAAACCTGGGGAGTTCAGCTGGTTTATGGTACTGCTTTTTTGTTTGTTTGTTTTTTACATGTTGTGCATACAGAGTGAAGAGATTTTCAGTGTGTTTAAATTGCACATGGTCATTGAATTGAGCAGAGACCAAAATAGTGGAAGGCACATTTTGATTCCCCACTTCTTGGTATGATACCTCTCCTGGGATGTAATACAGTTACTGTCATGGCCCAAGAGCACAGCAGATCTGCTGGGGCTCTAGCAAGGGACCTGTTATTCTGCCTGGTATTTTCTAACTATTTGAAAGGAGTAAGTAAATGAGGACAATTACAATTGCTGATCCCATTAGGAGACTTTTCTTTCATGTATATTTTACATACTCAGACACTCTGCTAAATCTAATTTATGAGCAAGAAAGAGTCTATGAAGAACTAAGAGACTGAGATTCCTTTCTCTTTACTCCTTACTCTTTCATTTTGTGTTCTGCTTGATTCCCGGCTTGTTCTGATATTCAGCGCAGAGATTAACACACACTCCACAAAACTTCCTGTGATTTTATAGAAAGTACTTGAGGTTTTTGTACAGCCGCCCAACATCAGCAGAGCAGAGGCCTCCAGAGCTTTACAGAATGATCAAATATATAACTTCAGCCATGTCAGTCCACATATCATTAAAACTGGGAACTAAGGATTTGATGATTTTTCAAAAGAAGCAAAGTAAATGAAGATCAGTGTAAGAACTGAATCAAAATGAGGATTTAAGTATCATTCTCTTAATTACCTGACACAATCCTGCCATTTTTGTTTTAATAAAGTATTTAAGTGTCAGTTAAAAGAAAGACAATTGCCTAGAAATCTGGCAATCATTTATTGAGTTGTCTAAAAAACCAGCACTCCCCGGTTACACAGTGAAATATTTATGACTTATGACTAGCAGTGATACATTCTCAAGGCAGATAATCAGGTTGTACTTAAAGCAAATCAGGCATCAGTAGTTTAGGAAGGTGTCATTAAAATCTACAGTTTCGAGGGGCTCATAACCTTCTGATGCAATCACTTTGGGGAAGGAGTTTTTCATTGCTTGGTCCCTTCCCAAAGAGGATTCCTTTTAGGTATTCATAATTTTTCTAGGTTCATATCTATATTTGAAGAATGCATTATATCAGCATGCTGTTTCATGTGATTAACAGTGGTATCTGCTGATGAAAAAAAGTATGACACATGTTAAGGGGTAAAATTAAGAGGGTACATAACTCATCTCAAATGTTGAGGGCCAACAATAAATGCTTCACTGGGCAACTTGATGATAGCAATCTAATATATTCACAGAGGGAAAATATTTTCATTGAAGACAGATTTTTAAGCTACGTTGGGTTGAATAATCTGATTTTTCTAAACAAACAACATGTTTATAAATGTTTAATATAATACTGCAGAAATTCTAAGCAAGGTTAAATGGTATCCTTTCTTGGGATTAAGGTTTTGAAATTTTTCTAAGTTTTGTATAGTGTCCTTGTCTCCCTGTACAGAGACAGTTTGTAGAAACAGTTATGATTTACTATACTCTAAAGAAAACAGCTTACCCAGATGAAGGCACACTAGGATTGGCTGGCTTTTAATAGTTCACTTTGTGTTTGCATTGTGACAGCTAGTCACATTTTTATTTTTGCAGGAAAATCCATCTCTGCCCCGGCTCATATGGCATGATTTTCAGCATTTCTCTGGTGGCTGTCGCCTGGTGCTGAGGACTCAGGTGAGATCACCTTGGATGCAGAGCGATTCAGCCCTGCTCTATTCACCTCTGACAAGGAGGCTGGAAGCGAAATGAAAGATGCTTCTCCCCAGCATGCAAGTTACATGGATGCTTTTCACTGCAGGAAAAAAATGAAGCCATTAAATTAGAACAAAAGCAAGCACCCTTCATCTCAGCTCCAAACAATGTTAATGGGTGTTTATTCAATAGTAAAGCTCTTCCAAAGAAAGCCTTGCTGTAGGATCAGCTGTCCTCCCCAGTTTCCCCAGCTCAAATCACTCCAGGGAGCTCCAAAGCTGTGGCAACTGAGAGGTCCCCCTCAAGACACCATCAGCCCTTGCACAGGGTTGAGGGATGTGCTCCCTCTGTCCTCCACAAAGCCAGTGTGGGCACACCACAATGCTGACACTGCTGCTCGAGGCAAGAGCTGCTGCTGAAGTTGGCTGCGGCCTCCAAGGAAAGTGATGATCAGTTGCATTTTATTTTTATACTCTGAGCTTTCATCTTTATACTGATAAAGGAACAGCTGCCTTTAATCTCACTTCTAAATCCCAGGCCTGGTATGGCAACCTCTCCAGCCTCATGGATGCTATCCTTAACTGGCCAATGAGGCTCAAATGCCAGCTATTATCCTCATGGCAACTATGTGTGGCATCAGTTGTGGGTCTGTTTTGCTGCCTGTTTAATTTTTGCAGTAGCAGTTGGGGCTCGGGAGTCAGAGAAAAACTCTGCAGTCACTCCACTCATAGTCAGTCACCAGAGGCACACAGAGGGTTGTTCGGGGCTGCGTTGACACTAAAGGTTTAATTTCCAGAGACTGTCACACGGTGATGCAAACTGCCAGGGGAATTTAAGCACGGATGACTAATGCATAGTAAGGTAACCTGTGGACTAGCTGAGCTGCTATTCCTCCAGAAAGAATGCCTTGTAATATCTCATTTATATGAGAGAAGTGAGACACTCTGACCTCAGAAGTGCCATGGTTTGAGTTCACCATTTCCATAAGAAATGCAGAGGGAGAGCACGAGGCTTCTTGCCTGGGTCGGCAAAATGCAGCTCTTCCCAGCAGGGCTGAGCCTGGGCAGAGGCTGCGGGAAGGCAGTCTGCCCTGCCTGTACATAGACCCGGTCCGGCAAAGAAAATATTCTCCATGCATACCAGCCCATTGGTACATTTCTGCCCTTTGGAAAGTAAAGAGGGGACCTTCATTTCTAATGACTGCGAGAATGTGGAAACTAATCTATTAGGTGTGGAAGCTTTGCTCCTGTCGATCAGGGAGGAGCTCAATGCATGTGAAAAAAAATTATTTCCATCTTCCCCGAGATTGGTAGTCAAGTATGAAAAGGCATTCCCCTTCTTTTTGCTAGCTTTTACTGAAAATGATGAATTCCTTCCAAAAACCTGCCTCCCACATACTTCTGTGTGGGTCAGTGGAGGCAACACTGAGTAAACCCAACCCCTTGGAGCATGAGCGAATGCCTGAGAAAGAGACAGGGCGAAAGCATAGAGCAAGTGCAACAAGAGAGATTGTAAAGAGGTTATTTGCTCTTTCTATCACAAAGAGGAGTTTTATAAAAGGCTTCTCAGTTGGTGCTTGCATCCAGATCAGATTTAATAGATATTCTTTCTGATGGTGATGAATTGCATTGGTCAGAAGAGGTCCTTTTCCACTTATGCAACATAGAAGGTTTGGATGGAATATTTTCTGTTAAAGTGACTAGAGAAGTACTAAAGGTGCCAGCTGACAGCACGCCTTCAGAACTAGTGGTTTGTTGATTTAATATTTATCTCCCAGGAAAGCTGGCATACTGAACAAAGACCAGGCATCCTCTCTCCTCCCTGTTCCTGGCTGTGGTTTGCTCAGACATAGAGAGATTATTCTCATGTGTCCCCTTGCCCAACCTTCACCACATAGAGAATACAGTATGTTTAAATGTGAGATATCATAGTGACAGAAAACATCAAGAAGAGGGATTTGTGCTTAAAAATATGAACTCTTCTCTTGACTTAGAATCACCAGCTTCCTAGTTTGAGCTCATAGCCAGAACTGCTGAACACCAGCAATTCATTTGAGGATGGTTCTTTTATATAAACCAATACATACACAGACATACACTGGGAGACATCTACAAACATCTGCAATTCACTGTAGTGACAGAGGGCATAACTCATAAAATCCTAGAATGATTTCAGTTGGAAGAGACCCTCAGGATCATTGAGTCCAACGAGTCCAACCATTACCTAACCTAACTGTAGCACTAAACCATGTCCCTAAGAACCTCATCTATATGTCTTTTAAACACATCCAGGGATGGTGACTCCAACACTTCCCTGGGCAGCCTGTTCCAGTGCCTGACAACCCTTTCAGTGAAGAATTATTTTCTAATATCCAATCTGAACCTCCCCTGGCACAACTTGAGGCCATCTCCTCTCATCCTATCACTTGCTACTTGGGAGAAGAGACCAAGCCCCTTCATGCTACAAACTCCTTTCAGGTAGTTGTAGACAGTGATCAGGTCTCCCCTCAGCCTCCTTTTCTCCAGGCTAAACAGCCCCAGTTCTCTCAGCCGCTCCTCATCAGACTTGTGCTCCAGACCCTTCACCAGCTTCATCGCCCTCCTCTGCACTCTCTCTAGTATTTCAATGCCCTTCTTATGATGAGGGGCCCAAAACTGAACACAGGAGTCAAGGTGGGGCCTTACCAATGCCAAGTACAGCCACACAATCACTTATCTAGTCCTGCTGGCCACACTGTTCCTGATACAAGCCAGGATGCTGTTGGCCTTTTTGGCCACCTGAGCACACTGCTGGCTCATGTTCAGCTGCTTGTTGACCAGCACCCCCAGGTCTTTTTCCTCCAGGCAGCTTTCCAGCCACTCTTCCCCAAGCCTGTATTGCTGCCTGGGGCTGTTGTGACCCAAGTGCAGGATCTGGCACTTGGCCTTGTTAAACCTCCTACAATTGGCCTCAGCCCAATGATCCAGCTAGTCCAGATCCCTCTGTATGGCCCCCAGCGGATCAACACTCCCACCCAACTTGGTGTCATCTACTAACTTACTGAGGGTACACTCAATCCTCTCATCCAGATCATTGATAAGGAGATTAAACAGAACTGGCCCCAATACTGAGCCCTCAGGAACACCACTCGTGACCAGCCGCCAACTGGATTTGGCTCTGGTCACCGCATCTCTTTTGGCCCGGCCGTCCAGCCAGTTCTTTCTCCATTGCAGAGTATGCCCATCCAGGCCATGAGCTGCCAGCTTCTCCAGGAGAATGCTGTGGGATGCCATGTCAAATGCTACAATAGCCACAAAAAGCTGTCTGAAAATGTTGTTATGAATGACTCAATGTTAAAAGTTGGAAACCTCTGGACAGTCTCAGTGAGACAGATGTGTAGACAAAACAAGTACCTAAAAAATGAAGTTAAATTAAATAAAATTCAAACTCAAAGAAGAGATTGCAGTAAAACACACACTCCCCTCCACTGTCCCAGCCAGCTCTGATGACAAAAATGTCAGAAAACCGTTCACTGAAAAAAACCCCCTCTGTCCTCTAAAGCAAGGCAACAAGCTAGACATGGAAGACTGTGCCAATGAAGATACGGCATCCATATTTTAAGTGTTTTCATGACTGAGGATGAAAGGTCCTTTCCTGGCTCTGAGCAGTATCTGGCTGAGCCCCAGAGTCTGAGTCCATTCCAGAGGCTGATTATGGGGGTTGCTTGTTTGTAGAGCTAGAGCGGTGTTGGTGCAGTCATTTTTAGAGCAGGTATGAATTCTGGAGCTGTTTGGTTTGGTGTGAGTGGACATGTGTCTAGATAAGGTTCTAACTCACATTTGAAGGTTCTAGAATGTGTTATTGATCACTTGTATGTTCTAGAGCACACTCTACATCATGTTCTAGATTCTGTTCTAGCCCACTTGAGAGTTCTATGGTGTGTTCTGGATTGCTTGCCAGGTCCAGATCAGGTTGCTCACTTGCCCGTCCACTTGATGGTCACTTGACAGTGTGTGTCCAGTTCACTCAGTGTTTCTAGAGTGTGTTCTAGGTCACTTTTTAGTGTGGTTTCCCTGTTTTGTTCTAGATCATGTAAGAGGTTCCCTGAGCGTGTTCTAGATTATGTTCTAGATCAGTTTGGGGTTCTAGAGTGTGTTGCCAGTTCTAGATTGGGTTCCAGAGTCAACATATGGTTCTGGAGAGGGATTGTGTTCTGAGAGGGGGAGGTCCTAGAATCTAGTTCAGGGAGTACTCCTGTTTTGTTATGTCATAAGGATTTGTGGTACTGCTAATAGAAGTCTCCTTAGGGGTTTTTGTTTCCTATTTTTGTTTTTTATGTTTTGTTTTCATGCGTACTTTTTTTCTTATCTGTGCCTTTTTTTTCTGAGTTGAAGGCCCACAGGATGGAGATCCTAGCATCCCATGAAATGCAGGTCTCACAAGTTCTAGCACACTGATTCATACTCTTCCTGAGTTCCTAGTTATCAAGCAATGTTAAAAGATAAATATGAAACCCTTTTACACCAGCATTATAGTCCTGATCTCTCAGGACAGTCAAAACATGAGTTTTCTTTCTTTGACTTTTTTTCTCAACCTGTTTGTAGAATATATTTTTTTCTGCAATATCCTTACATAACAAAGGCTAATCTGAAAGACACTTGTTCATCAGGCATTGCCTTTCACTAGTAAGCACATCTTATTAGAGCTGTAGTGTTTCTCTCTGGTTGTTTGGTTGCCTGTCTGTGAAAGCTGGTAGCTGGTCCACTCAGCCTGAACAAGGAGAAAGCTGACAGGAGGCCCTTGAAGACCCTATTCTTCTTCTACTGGCTTGCAATCTAGTTCTGAGCTAGTAATTCCCCCCACAAGTAATGGCTTTTATTTTGTTTCATCACTACAGTGGTTCAAGAACAAAAAGAAACCAGAGGGTATCTAGCTGTGCCAGTGAAGAAACACCTCCATGATTAGCAAGTAACTTGTTCATTAATTCCCAGTTCAAACCCGTGTTTTCATTACCCTGTTTTGGTTCTGCAGCCACAACTAGCTTGAAAAAGATTGAGCTGTTTATTTGCAACTTAAAATGGATGTCCAAGACACTGCTTTTTAAAATTATTGTTTTGTATTGCTGACTGATTTTCTACTAAACAGGCACAGTTACTTAAATGATGCTGTGATATTCACACTTTGTCTTCTGTTCAGTTCCAGGAAATTTGTCTCACGGGGATTAGACATACTGCCATCTGCAATACAGACATTTCTATCAGCAGATATGACCAGGAAAACCTACTGTTTGTGAGTAATTTCTTCTAAAAATAAGCATTTTCTAGTTAGTAGCAGAAAATAAACCAAATATGTGACTATTTTGTAAGGCAAATACCATGGGCATGGAGCAGGGTGCTAATCTCCTCCCAGCCCAAATGCAGCTTTTGAACGTCTGTCCCACAACAGTGCTGGGACCACTGGCTGGGACCATTGGTCAGGACCATCCTTCAGAAGAATTTGAGGGTTTCCAGACAGTGGTCTCAGCTCCATTCACCTCTAAGGGAGTGTGAATCTCTCTTCTGTTCATATGGTGGAGAGGAGCTGCAATAGCAATGGACAGGGGAATGGCATGGACACCTAAGCTGCTGAGATGCAAAGGGAAAGCTAGCACAGGTCAGATTAAGGGGCAGGATCAGACCTTTTCCTTATCCTATAGGATCAGCCTGGGCAGGTACCAAAGCCTCCATATGTCCTCTAAATGGCACAGCAGACCTTTTTGGCAGATTGGTAACCAAGGGAATAAATCAGAGCTTATCATGAGCAAATTAATTTATGACAGCTCCTCTTGTCTTTCTCTTAGCACTGTGTCTTTTGTGTCACCAAGAGACAATGAAATTGACACCAACCTCTTAATATACTTGCTCTAATTACAGGACTTTTGTGACTCCTAACTGCTTTAGCTTCAGAGACAGCTGTTACCTTTGTAAATGCTGCTTGGGTAGTAATGCATTAGGTACAAACAGTAACTGCCAGTTATCATCCTTTCCCACCAACCCATAAGGGAGGGAAGGAGACTTTTGTTAGAGATGGGCCATAAAAAGATTGCTGATTCAGCTTCTGGCAAAAATGAGAGGGCAGACACCTGTGGCCAGGAGGCAAGGGGCAGAAATGGGGCAGGAACATTTTGGAAAGGCAATAAAAAGCTCAGCTAGCTATAGGTTGTGAAAACAATAACCAGTGAAGAGTCCACCATTTAACCCCCTACTCCTACTGCTGTACTTAGTCATTAAATATCTGTGTGATGAATTAAACCCTTAATTTGCAGAAGTGCCAAGTTTCTGGTTTGACTGAGGGAAACAACTTGAGAGTAGTTTTGTTTTTATTTTATTGTTGGTGGTGGTTTTTAAGGCTCCTGTTTGGTATTAAAGCAGAGCCAAACTTGTCTCTAAAAATTATGACTTTCTAGCAGGGGCACCAGAAACATCTAGCAATTCAGACTTCCAGATTGGAGAAATAATCACTGCTGGCACTGAAAACAGAAAATGTCTTCCCATGCCCTACATCTCCCTGAACTATTGGCAAGAGCTCAAGGACAGTCTGTCATCCACATTTGGTCTGGAGTCAGTGGGGCATTTCTTACGTCTCATACTTTACAAAGTCCATAGAAGAAAAATAATCTTCTTCTCATCTTAGCTAACAGGGTAAACATTATGTGAGGCAGGTCTCTGCTTTCTGCAAGCAGGATACATATAGACCAAATCAATTACCATCTTCCAAATTGTCATTCTTAACCATATGCATCTCCTAGGGTCAATCTAGTAAACAAAAAGGGAAAAGTTTTCATAGCAGGACTCTGCACACAGAAGAGGGGATTCTGCTGAGCAGAGGTCACCACGGAGCCAGACAAGAGGCACTGTCCTGGTGCATTGCCTGTGCTCTGCTCCAGGCACAGCATCCTTCAGGCAATTCCACTGATGAACGGGCTTCAGGGGCACTTTCTGTTAGGTATGAACAAGAGATGGTAGAAGCTGAGCTTTTAGATTAGTTTGATTTCAGGTAGCTTTGGTCTGAGTTGCTTTTTGTGACTTACCCAAGCTACAAAAGGCATGAAAGCAACAGGAACTTAGCTGGAGAACATAATCTGGGGAGCACAGGCACGATGCAGTACAGGAGAGAGTTGGGAGAACTTTGTGAAAAATTAGCAGAAGAAAATAATTTCTTTACAAAGTGATGATCTAATCAAAGAAAGCAGTGAGAAATCCCAGCTGCTTGGATCCTACAGTTACTCTGGGTCAAGAGATAAACAGTCTGCACTGGATGGACCTGTTATTCTTCCCCCCAAAACCCAGAGCTCTGGGACAGCTCTTCCACAAATATTTTACAGCACAGCTCGCTATGCGGCCCTGCAGGCTGAGGCCAGTTGTGTGGCCACTTCTGTCCCTAATGGCGTGCTCCACTATGGCCCGTGTAAATCAGCGAGAAACATTCTTACAGGAAACTGGGGTCTTAAAAATAGGCCCTGAAATGTAGCACATAAATCAGCAGCAGTGTTGACATTGCATAAAGGGCAGGGTGAATAATAATAGCAACAAAGCACTCCCAGCATCCAGAAAGCACGGCAGAGGTTTGGCTCTGCCACCAAGCCAGTTGTTCAGGAGAGATTTAAATGTTTGGAAGGAAAGCTCAGCAGGGCAGTCACGCAGGATGCTCCTAAAAGGCTCTATTTCAGCTGCAGCCCCCAGGTGCTAAGCACTGGCTAAGGATGCTGCCACAGAGCACAGCCTCTTCAGCACTTCTCCATGCATCTCCAAGCAGGTATGTCCCAGAGGCCACCGCCCTGTTGCAGGTGCTTCACTCCATACTGGAAGGCTGTCAAAACCGAAGCCCGCTCCTCTGCAGCCTGTTAGAAGGTGCCTCCAGCAACCTGTGTTCCGGCCAGCTCTTGTTCCCCTCTCCAGCAGCCACCTTGGCCATTTTCAGCTCAGTGAGTGGATCCTTTTCCTACGGAAATTCAAACCTGGAGCTGAAAGCTGCCACTGTCCAGCCTCACCCTCCATACTCCCATTGCAGTGCTTTGCCAGAACTTCCCTGCAGACCCTGGCTGTGTTCCCACTGATCACTTATTGTGGCCTTTCAGTATTTAAAAGGAGCCTATAAGAAAGATGGGGACAGCCTGTTTAGCAAGGCCTGTTACGATAGGACAAGGGGTAATGGTTTAAAACTAAAGAAGGGGAAATTCAGGCTGGGCATGAGGAATACATTTTTTACAATGAGGGTGGTGAAACATTGGCCCAGGTTGCCCAGAGAAGTGGTAGATGCTCCATCCCTGGAGACATTCAAGGACAGGCTGGACGGGGCTCTGAGCAACCTGATCTAGTTGAAGATGTTGCTGCTCATGGCAGGGGCTTGGACTAGATGGCCTTTGATGGCCCTTCCAACTCAAACCATTCTATGATCCCCAGCAAACTCTCCCTGCATTGCTTCAGGGAAGCCTTAGGAGAACAGGTTACCACAGGTATCTTCACTGTGGCTCTTTGGAGTCCGGACAGACTGCAGTATTGTCAAATGAGTCTGTTCCTCAATGGATTATTTTTTAATTTCTTCGACAATTAATTCTTGGCCTGTACACTGACTCACTGAGTGCTGTGCCTCTCTCAAGTAATGCATGCTAATGATCATCTGCTCTGGATTTTATGGCTAGTAGTGGTGAAAGATGAAAGTCCAATATTGCCTATTATACTGGAGATATTAAAAAAATCCTCCAAGATGACATCTGTTGTAGCCAAAGTTCACTTATTCCTTCATGAAAATTCAATTACATTAAAAAAAAACACAACAGGAGGATTTGCAATAGATGGAGGATGATTCATGCTTAAATATACAGCCGAATGCCACTCAAAAGTCTCTCCTTTCCCTGGTGCTTGCTGTTTTGCAAGTCCATCCAGGGAAGAACTATGATTAGTGCTAACAAATACACATTTTCTCACCTTGCCCTTCAGCATTTCATCAGACATAACAGTAAAATCTGGTGTTCTTTTGACATAATGCAAACAGCATTCTCTGGCTCTCTTCTCCTCTCTCCAGCCTGCTTTATCTTTCACTGCTCAGCAAATCTCCACATAAAGCTGATGTTTAGCTGCAAAAATGAAGTGTATGTAGGATATGCACGAATACAGAAAGTAGCAGGACTGTCACTGCCTGGCCCTTTTTGGAGAATTTGGTCCCATTTCAGCGGTTAGTGAACAGCCGCCTCCCAGCTGGGATTTATCAGCTAAAGACAAGGTGATATAAAAATCTAGTAGAAGTGCTAGAGCTGTGAAAAACTGAGGGCATTTTTCTGGCTGTACTCTGGAAGCATCTGAGGCTGGGCATTTACGTCCCAGTGAAGGATGCCCGGCTATGTATGAGTAGCAGACCTGTTCCCAGCAGCTCCCACTGAGAAGAAACAGGCCCCTGCAGTGAAGATATGACGCTACTGAATGCCAACTAGTGAAAAAAAGCAAAGCTGAAGCCCTGAGAAAAGCACCCAGATTGATGTCTGGCACAGTCTCCCATATCCCTGAGTTGCAGAAGTAGGTCAGAAACTTAAGAGATTGTAGCGTTTCTATCCGAGTAGCAAGTGCTTCCTTGGATGATCTCCAGTCTACAGCTGCTGAATGTCCTTCCATTTCTCTTGGTCAGACCAGTCCCTTGCTTGCTTTAGCCAACACCCAAAGCCAAACTGGGTCTCCTGCTCCACCTGTGCAATGACACCGTGATGCGGGACCATGCTTCCACAGACTCATGTCTCCATTACATTTTTCTGTAATCCAGAATTAAGCTATTGCAGTTTTGTAGGGGAAGATTAGCTTGCTAAGACACCGGCACACCTCCAAGGCAGCCACAGCTGGATTGTCAATAAGTTGGTGGCATGTGAAACCAGGTTGCAGGAATGAGATGTGGAACGTGACACCCATGTAGGTATCCTACAGAAACCATGAAGAACTGGGGCCGGGACCCCATGGGCAGAAAAAACGATGGAGAGAAGTATGCAGACATGGAAACCATACCTCGTTGCCCAGGAGAGTCTGGGGCTGAGCAGTGTTTTGTGCGATAGAAGCTTATAACATCTTGCTTAAATTATTGGTTTTGAACTGGGAGGTTTTATCTGCCAGAAGCAAAGTGGCATTACCAAACACCTAGTTTTTTTCTCATTACTTTATCATTGGGATTTTATGTACCCGTGAGTTTCACAGCCGAGCTGGATCCTTGGGGAGGATGCCTGAGCAGGGTCCTGTGAGGTTCTAGCCCAGGACCGTAGTGGTGAGGGTGGCCATGACAAACACGCTGTACCGGGTAAGGAAAGCAGGATGCCAGCCTAGTTTGAAGTTAAGTCTTTTATATATATATATATGTGTATATATATTTATTTATTTATTTTTAATTTGTCCTTCTTTCATGTCTCAGGATGTTCTGACTTCTGAGGTTCTTACGGTTGCTCTGGTAATTGAATGATTCTCTGTGGGAATTAAATTGTTATTTAGAAAAATTCCTTGTGAAAAAGTGACAATTAACTGCCAGCAATTTTTGTAATGCACACTGCAATCACAGATACCAGAGTGCTGATTAAAACCAAGGGCCACTCCTGCAGATACATGCGGAAAATCACTCATGGTCTCTTGCAAATTGCAATTTCACATGCTGGCAACCCAGCAAAGCACCCTGGCTCAAGCCTGGGGAATAAAAGCACAGGAACAGGTCTTCCATGTGTTTCTGCACTAAGGTTTGGTGCTAGCAGAACAGGATGTTCCAATAACCTTTTGAAAGGTTAGACTAATTCAGTTGTTTGGGCTTGCGAAAGCCAAGCTGCATTAGTCCAGCTTTTGTGTGATAAGCGAAGAGAGGTGGCATAGAGAGGAGGGGGCTGGTGTTTTAAGGTGTTTTCATGTGGTGGTTGGTATTAATATAAAAAAACAGATGAGCTGACTGATGAGGAATTCAGCTTTCTGACAAGGGACCAAGGAGACAGACACCTGCAAGGCTGTTGTCCCACCTTGGCATTGCCAGTCCCCAAGCCAGGCTGCACCTGTGCAGCCCCAGTACCATCATCCTGGGATGAGAAGGATACGTGGGGATGAATAATTCAGCTGCAGATCAGCTTTCCGACTGCACAGCATTTTTTTCCGGGCTGCTATTTTTAATTTAGGTACTCCCACATGTGTGTTTGGTGGATTAGAGACATATGAGAAACAGGAGAAGGCGGCTGACGCAGGCAGGTAGCAGAGCCTGGGGGTGGTGAAGGTTGAACCAGTGCTGGCCTTGAGCAGAACTGGTGGGTGCCACCTTCCTGCCAAGGACAGCATGGGGCTGAGCACCTCGGAGTCCTGCTTACTTCAGTGGGAGCTGAAAGTGCTCAGCACTGCTTGCTTGGATTTACACCCTTGTGTCGGCCACCACGAAGAGACAGTGGAGGTACCCGTACAGTTATAGCTGGATGTCAGGGGATCTGGATTCAGTTTTGAGGCCTGCTACTTCTCTGTGCAAACCTGGTAGATCCTCTCTGTCATAGTTCCAGATTTATTAGTGGGAAACACATAACCACTGCCTCACCTAGTTATAGTCTCTGGAAATAAACTATCGCTGCTTGCTTATAGCTATAGAGGATAACTCAAGGGGGAGCCTCTTCTGTTGTAAGGTGGCATCTTCCTACCACATTTTTTAGTCACAAACATCAGAAGGAGGGAATCGTCAAAATGGTTAAGAGGAGAAGGGTTTTAGCTGCAGCAGCTCAATGAGGATGTGAGGGACTGTAGGAAACAATGGGACAGAAAAGTTGCCAATTTGGGCAAAAGCAGAGCTGTCATTGCAGTCTCATCTTTGTGAGAATCCAGATTTCCAGAAGAGACTGACTGGCTTTTTGATTTGTACACTAGTTCCTACAGATTCTAAACCCAAAGATCAAAGCATAAACGAAATCCTGTCATGTCTGAGAATTACCCTTGCTGTGTGTACAGTGTTTTCCAATAAATTACCTTAGATGAGACCTAATAACTGCTTTTACAAAGTCTAGACTGCTTTTGCAAATCCCTGGCTGGTAAAGGCATTCATGTGCTCCTGCAGACTCAAGGAAAGCTTTGAAATTTAGAGTAGAACGCTGTATTCTTCTTAAGTTATACAGAATCTCAACTCTTCAGCTGTAAGTCACTGGATATGAGGAACCTCTTAAAAATGAGATCAGAAGGAAGCAAGTGTTTGAAACCAAAAAGTGAAATAACTGATGTGAGATCATCCTGTAGACTACTACCAGGCCTGGGGAAAGCATCCATATTTCTGAGGTATGGAGTACTGTGCTACTCCTTCTCAGCATCTAAATAAAGAGCTTTAAATTAGGAAAAAAAAAAAAAAAAAGTCACTTCTTTATCTATTTCTTGATCTTTGTCATTCAGAAATTTCTGGACTATTGCTTAATTGCTCAATTTCAGACTACAAAAACCTGCTGCTGCTTCCAAATTTTGGGAGGAAAGAATGGAAATAGCAAATGAATCTGTAGTGATGAAAAAGCCAACATCCTTCACAGCAGAAATGTGATGACTAATGTTCCACAAAGCTTGGTGGTCAGTTTTAACCATGTGATATCCAGGAGACTGGAACAGAAAGCACCCTAAGTTACACTTAGTTCAAAAAGTAAGTCACTAGCTGACCAGCTAAATGTCTAATAAGCTCTGTTTATCATAGAATCACAGAAATCATTCTATTCTGTCACGCATCTTTGGCCTCCTAACTTCTCCTGGGAAAACAACAAGTATCAAGTACACACCCCATGGTAGCTTCTCACACCAGCATGTTACAAAGGGTAGCTACAATTTTAAAATACAAACTAACATGCCAGACATACAAAGGTTTCTTGTTCTTTCCTAAAATGTGAATTTAATTTCCAAACACTACATTTGCCTGCAGCCCCCAAACAGCAAGTCTGCAACACTGAAATGGAGTTGGACTCAAGGCAGGAACCCTTCAAGTCATTAAGGCAGGAATGGGTTGCTTTATGTCATTAGAAAGACAAGACTGTCTACTTTCCTAGGGGACATAAAGCATTCAGTTTGTGGCTTGTACTTCACAATATACTGAGCCATAGCACTGCCCAAGAATTAGCTTTTGCATATGCATTGTATATGTCTAGGGTTTCTAAACTTCTATAAAAAAGTGAATTACTTTTCTTCTCTCTAATGGCATGTCCAAAGGCACGATGCAGACTTCTCATACACCTTTTTACCCACCTAATTCTCCATCACTCCTTCCAGATTTTTGGAAAGTTGTTGGTATGTAAATTTTTTTCCTAGTTGGTATTCTCCAGTTTTGTCAAAGCTCAGATGGGTAGAAAGGCAGCCAGTAACCAGCTTTCAACCTGTGAATAAGCTGTAGTACAGTCACTTGGTAGACTTCTATCAAGAAAGCACCGACATTCGATTTCCCACCAGCAATTTGGTAAGTCATAGACTTATAACAGCCTGTGGTAACCATCTCCCAACACATCTCTGCAGCCAGCACCTGTGCGTTTTCTTTTTTTAAATACAGCAAAGCAGTTAATAAAGAACAGGCACTAAAAATCTCTGCCAAGCCTTGAGAAATCTTAGCGTTGCATTCACGTAAAAGAAGTGCTATTGTGGGCTGGGGATTCTAGGTGTCAAGCTATCTTCTAATCTTAACTCTCTAGTGGGCTTTTGAATGCTAATGAGTAGCAAACGATATAGATATAAATTAGCATAAGGTTAACAGTATAAGTATTTGGCTTGCAAAACATACATAAAAATTGCAAATATTACATACTCTGCTTAGACATGGGAATGTAAACAGGAAAAAAATACGTCCAAAAAACTCTTCAGAAGTAAGAATCAAAAGCAGGAATCTGACTACATAGGCTGTATATATAGAATATCTGCATGGTGTTTTGGTATTTTGTTCATTTCATGCAAATTCTTTTTCACAAGCTCAAGCTGAACTGAAAAAAAAAAAAGTGGAATTTGGCTACCCTGTACTTTAGAGGGGACACAACGCCAGGACACACAGACAAGTCACCTCAGCATCCCTGTGGGTCCACATAGCTAGAAGCAAAACTCACCTTGAATATAACTTGGCATTGTTGAGTTCATTTATGGCAGCAGAATCTAAAATGAGCCATACTCTCCAAAGAGACACTCTCAACTGTTAAAAGAAAAGTTGCACTCGTGTAAAAAGTCTTGCCTTGTTGAAATGTAACTACTTAATATTTTAAATATATTTTCTTATTTTAGAGATATCGTATCTCAAACATCCTATATTAAGAAGCAATATAGTCCATTTTGTTATACAGTTTTTGTGACATCTTTTCCTATAATTTCAGCTATAAAAGGAAAATGAGTGGCAGGTTTTATAACATCAGATCCTGAAAATGAAATGTTATTTGGTATTTAGGAATTGCAGTCCATTCAATCCTGCCATTAGTTATCTAATCACTGGAAAGCAAGAGGATTTCTGTCTAGTACCAATGGATTTGAATAGCATATGCATCAGAGTTAACAGCCAAGACCATTCTAAGTAATGAATTTAATATTTCTGTAGTCTGTGTGGTATTAAATGTATCTGTTTGATGGTCAAATTAATAAATTAATTTTAAAAAAATACAACATTTAAATTATAGTAGATGATTGTTAGGTAAGACTACTAGATTCCAAAGAGTATCCACTATGCTTTCCCAATCCTGTTTTTCTTCCTTTTCAAATAAAATTAAATTAAAAATTCCTTTAACAGGACTCAGAGCTGCAAATAATGCTAAGGAAGAATATAAGGTATTTGCAATTGCACAAGACAGCAGGGATTGTAACAGCATCATCACTTTCCCAGCTGTAATACATGCAATATCCTAAAGCAGCACAATAGTCTCTCCACTGGACTGTGAGCAGGTGTCCTCTCTCCCCTGTGCATGACCTCCAGTAGCTCCTTGTCCTTGTCCTGGTCCTGCTTGGGGTCCCCGAGCTCAACATCCTTCACCATTCCCTGATCTGGTTCGAGCCTTCCCTGGGACTTGGGGCTCCCAGCCTAACTTGTTTCCCGCCTCGGCTTTGCTATGGGGCTGAGGGTCTGACTTCTGACAGCAGGTTGTGAGCAATGTCGCTCCTCCTAGGACTTTCCCATTTGTCATCTTTGGTTTGGTTGATGATGGAGTCCTTATTGTATCAGCACAGTGCAGCTAACAGATTTGGACAAAACATCACACTCAATTTTATGTGAAATTTCGCATGCTCAATTTATCATGCTATTCTTATGCACTGCTGGCTTTTCTGCAGATTTTCCTCCCTGTCCTGGCATCATGAGAAGCAGCAGATTGGTTAAGGGACTTAAAATATTGATTTTAAAATGCAGAGATGTCCTGCAGCCTTCCCATCTTTACAACAGCCCACCATGCCCAAAGGGCACAGCTGAACAAGGTGTTGACAGAAGCTATCCTAAGGGAGACCAGCTCCATTTTTTGGCTTCTGTATGCAACAGAGAGAGCAGGATTCTGACTTAGGTATCCTGCATTGTCACTGCATGAACTTTCCACCTGATTGCTAAGCCTTCCTCAGCTAAAATAGGCCCTGGTGAACATTGTCCCAAGCCCCAAGCCCAGGGTGGGCTCCACAGGGCACTAAGCAGGCTTCCCTCACAGAATCACAGAATGACTGGGGTTGGAAGGGACTTCTGGAGATCGTCTAGTCCAACCCACCTGCTAAAGGAGGGTCACCTAGAACAGATTACACAGGAATGTGTCCAGGTGGGTTTTGAATGTCTCTGGAGAAGGAAACTTTAAAACCTCTCGGCAGCCTGTTCCACAGGCAGCTCCTCACTGGCCCAGGGACAAAGTGACCCACACAATCTGACTACTTTCAGTATAAAATGGCACAAGAAAATAGTCTGTCCTTTGCAGCATTACCTACTTTATCACCTCAGCAGCAAGGAGCTGCCATGGTTCAATTGTAAAAAAATGCTGATAGGAAACAGCATTGAGTCACCACCCATGACCATTATTCTTCCATCATTCAGGCTTAGGTCATTCTGGAATGAACAAGTGGTTTCCTTACGTCAATGAAGTATGAATCAAGGCATATACTGTGCTGAAATTGTACGTCCTTTGTTTGAATCTGCTTTTTGGGGCAGGCAGGCATAGAACATCTCCTCCTGCATTTCTCTAGCAAGTCATTTCAATGGGAGTAAGGAGTGCTGAGTGAGCTTATCTGGTACATCTGAACGCCTGTAAGCCATGCAGGCAGTTTTGCTGAAAAATGTGCAAAAGAACATTCTCCCTTTCGAAACTTAAATCTTCATTTTTATTAAAGCATAATGAGTTTTGAAGGGGGAGCAGAAAGTGATTTACCAAAATGCCAACTTTGCATTACATCTATAAAACCTTTAGGTTTCCCACTGTACTGTAGGCTGGATAGCACACGCCTGTATCTGCCTTACTTCATGGTTCAAAAGGGAGCAAGGCTCCCTTTTAAAGTGTTACTTCACAAGGTAATTTCAAATTTTTCTGCAAAAATAAGGACTTGAGTGACTAGTTACAGCTAGTCTGCATTGCCAGACCTAGGCCAGACCCTGGCTCTTCACAGAGATCATGCCACGTCATCTTTTCTGTTAATAGGCTGACTTTCATCCCCAAAGTTTCTCGAGTTACTGGAGGATCTCTCTTATCCAATAGTGACAACCTGCTATTGCTTCCCTGTCTAAATGTAATATGGTTACCTGGGGTTTTTTTTAAATCCTTTTCCTTAAATAGTTCTTCTCTGTTCCTGGTATTAGGCCAACCAATAATTTCTTAGAAAGAAATCAGTATCCCATCATAGCCTTTATTTTTTAGACCAACTCGCACTTTATGCATCTCTCATATGACGTGCCTTGCATTGGTTGCAGATTAATTCATCTTTCTTACAGAAAGGTGACAGCAGCTGTGTTGCAAATGTGCATTCATCCATGCCTTCCATTATACAATGAAACTTTCCCTTTCTGCTGGAAATACCTTATCTGTTGTGTGCTACGAGTGTGTACACTTTCTTCATGGCTTCATCCCATGGTCAATTCATAGTAACTCTGTGATGATCTATGACACCCAGAGTTCTCTCTGCCAGAGTCAACCCTCGTCTTCCTTAAAGAAATTCCCCATTAACTCTGAAGTGCACACTCTGACATTCTGCTGTAACCAAACACTTCTTTCCATTTATCTACCTGTCTGAGTCAGCAAGGTTTTAATATATGACAGTTTTCTTCCATGTTAACAATGTCTCTTCGTCTTTGGATTTCAAGGGCACACCGACTTCCTATGCTAATACAGTTAATGGAACTATTACCAGCACTGGCCCTAAAATTGACCCTTGAGGAACTCACAGTAACTTGCTTCTTTACACTTATCTTTTCTTCCTTTTCCTCTGCTGTTTTCCATCAGTCAGTTCTTCCCCACCTTTTGTGTTCTCTGTTAACCTCCATCTTCTTTTGCTTCATTACTATTTTCCCATTTGGGAGTGTATCAAGTGCTTTGCTAAGGTCCAAATGAGATTTACCACATTTTCTATTCTGGAAAATCCATTATGTCATTTAAGGAAAGCTATCAGACTATTCTGGCACCATGTTCCTTTGGTAAACTCAGGCTCCTTTCATCTTGCTTTCTGTTCAACTAGAAAGAATAATTTAATAATATTTTCTCCTTTGGTAATTACACTGTGTGTAGAAATACAGAAAAATAAAAAAGTAGACCACATTTACTTCAGTCTGGGGCATATTTATATGTATGTAGATAGAAAACATGCATATATGTGTTTATATATATACATAGACAACATGTACATACACATGTAAATACATGTATACAACAGCTTCTAAGCTGCACTGAGCTTTTTAGTAAATATTGGCATTTTAACTTTCCCATACAATAAAGATCAATTAATACTCATTAATTTTAAGATCTGCAGATATTTTCCTCCCATTCTACTCCAGTACTTCTGCAGCCAGCCCACAGCCAAGGAAACAAACCCAGTGTGCAGGATGATTTTACCCAGAACTCAAACTTTCCTGCTGTCAGGTATCATTACAAAGTTTAAGTGCAATCTAGTTGTTGGATAATTGCAGTGATGAAGCTGAGCCATGAGTATAAAAAGCCGTTTTCATAGCTGCAGAGAATGGAAAAATTCCCATTCACCACCTATTTTAAATATGAGGGCCTGGATCTTAATGAAAGAAACATCATCACGTGACAAGGGTTTAATTAATGAGTATCTGTCTTGTTATTCTTTCTTGTCTGACATGGTAGCACATACTGTTGTAATACACAAACTTACTGTGAAAGAAGGTGGGAGAAGAGGGGCACAGCACCCCTCTATAAGCTGGCTGTCGAGATGGGGGATCTTCTCCCACACATATGTATAGAGGGTACATATCATATAAGCGTGGGAGCCTTCGCTAAAAGCTTAAAGCAGCTGGAATCGCCAGCCTCTTGGCACACAACTGACTTGCTATCTCAAATGACAGGTTTAAAAAAAGACAGAATGAAACCCCAGATTTCAAGAATTTGCATTCCTATTTATACAGAGGAGACCTCATGTTCCCAGATGCATCTGAATTGTCCATAACTTAATGACAATATGGTGTCATCATAACCAGAGTCCACCAGCTCGTGAGGATTGGGCTCTCAGTCCTGTGACTGTAAATTCAAAACTTTATGCAGTTTTACAGTATTTTTCCAGATTAAATGCAAGTAGAGCTTTGAATGTTGCAAAAGGGTAATTTTGCTCATCACTGTGTGTAACTAGCACCAAACAACAGCAAAATTGTGCTAGTGAATTAGAAGAAGATGGCAAAGATGAAAATACAGCACAGATTACTTTGCTTGAAAAATGGACTGTCGATGAAAGGCAAAAAAGAAAAGGATGTTGATTTTCATAACTTCTCCCCACCTACCTGCACATACCTACTCACAAACTTTAGTCTGAATCAGTAAGATGCTGTAAGCATCACAAGCACTGGTCTGATACCTTTGTGAGGAACACCGAGGGTGTGCATTTTGGGTTAAATACACCCCTCTGCAAACACCCAACACAATACCGGGGCTGCACAAAATCCCCTCAGAATAAGGCTCAGCTAGGATTTGAAATGGACCCAGACCCATGTTCCAGCTCCAGGTTCAGGGAAAAAATCAGCCTGTTAAAACAAGACTGGTAAATACAATTCCACTCAGTTAGTTCTTGCAGCATATGTCCAAAATCCTTCCATATCATTCAGTGGTTTAATGAGTCGGGCAGGCAAGAGGTTTGTGGATTCATCCTAAATTATACTCTACCTCTTCTCTCTGTTTCAAGAGTTTATTCTTCCACAATATTTAAGTGCTTTTAAAATAAAATCTGTTGCAAAAATGAAGCTTCTATTCATCTTCATGGTGCCACTCAAAATTCTTCCCTCAGATGGTGGACATGGCTTGGGGAGGTTACTTTTTTTATTAAGTGTTTTATTTGATTGCTTTTTTATATTCTCAAGTGCTACTCTTCACATCCCTGCATTTTTTATCTGACCTTGTGTTTTAAAGCAAAAACACTATATACATGTGTATGTAAACAAGAGCAAAATGAAACTCAGAAGGAAAAGCCACTCTCAAGTTGTCTAATGGAAAAAACAAGAAAACTTTTTAATTACATGAAATGGCACTGGGATTTGAAGTATGCGGGCAATAAAAATAATTTTGTATTCCAAGTACTGCTTTATTTAATCCTTTTTTTTGTAGGAGGCTGGAAAACTACTAGTCATATTGTTGATGTAGGAGCAAAAGAGCAATGCCAGGAAACACAAGCATCAATTCTGATAATTATCAGCAAAGGCAAAATTATACTTGTCCGGATATCTGGGAAGCATGTCTATTTAAGTGACAGACAACTGGGGCACTTCTGCATATTTCCCGTACAGGAACTAATGAATTGCCTAACTACTTAATCATCTCCAGGCTTTGTGTTTATTAACAGAAATGCTAACAAACAAGTTAGTATAGACTCTAAAAAAGAAAATGGGAATATCAGCCTCATGGAAATTAGTTTACTACCAAGTTTATTATGAAGAAAAACACAAATGTCATTATATTATTAATTTTCCATAATGAAAGGAGACTGAGCAAATAGCCCAGGTTAATAAGCAATACCCACATGGGGAAGGTGGGGATCATGGTAGTGTGGGGTAGGTCTCTGGTTTGGAAAAGTCTGAGTGTCTTTTGTACATGTACCATGACAATACAACCTACCATTTGTGGGGTTCCTAGTCTGAGATTTTGTCTTGAGCCTCTGGCACATCTGGATGCTCTTGAATGTAGCAAGAAGGTACTTGGTATAAACTCTGCTGCTTCATTTATTCGACTCACATAAAAATTTAAGGACAAAGCAGTTCCCTGTAAGCTTCCAGTATTTTTCAGCACAATCCCAAGCTCCCTCTCATTTAAAAAGAGCATAATTGCCCCAGGTCATTTACTCCAACCCTTTTTCTGTTTGTCATACATATGGCAGGTGAATTACCTTCCTTGCACAACTTGGCCAACCTTTCACACAGCCAAACACACACAGATGGCACAGCAAACAGGAAAATCTGACCTCCCATTGCTGGACGAGGGAAATATCTCAGAGAGGTTAGCAGTCTTGGATAAGACCACAGACAAAGTCAGTATCAGATTTTGGAGGAAAGGTTTGGTGTGCTTTTCACTGTTCTTTTCAGACCATGGGATGACTATCCATTGCCATTTCTCAAACTTACTGATGACATTGGATCTTGGTATTTTTAAAATGGTCATGCCAAACAATTAGTGCTTAATAGACAGACAACTCACTACTACTCCTACCATGAATAAAGCAGTGAACAAGCCTAAATGCCAAACTGCATCTGCATGATTTTTGATCCTCATAGATTATCACACACAATCACAGACTCAAAATACCCTTGCTCTTCTGTCTTTCTTTCTGTGTATACCTCTAGTTGGTCTCAGTTTTTCTCATCTAGTTTAAATTTTTGTTACAGATAAACTTGCACCTCGTTTAGGTTCATCTGATATCAGCTGCCTTTGTCACTATCAGAATTCAGTCAATAGAACAAGCTTCAATAAAATGGGAAAGTGACACAAATGAAGAGTTCAATATATTCTTGAAGTAAGTTCCCAATAGCATCTTCTGCATGTCATCAAGTAACACACAATTAAAACCTGTGTCAAATGTGCTTGGCTTATTTTTATTGACAGCTAATCAGAATCATACCAGCAAGTCTTCCCAGAAGTAAATAAGAAATAATAGAAAACTATATGCCTTAATTTTTCATTTTTCGAGTTTATTTTTTTTTAAATAATGGGTGCCAAATGGCACCTATAGCCAAGACTTGGCACAACACTATGGTTCTAAGAAAACTTCCACCCATTTATAAACCTCTCTAGCTGTACCTGTTTTAGCAGCATCAAAAACCATGTCTGACTTTTATGTGAGCTATTTGAGTTGTTGCATAATTTGGTGAACAGACATGTGCTGGAGGCTCCACATAGGCCAAACATAAGTGTTTCCAAGGTATGGCAGGTTTGCATTTGTGAATAGCATCCATCTAACTTCTTTGGAGGCATTTAAGGTTGTGATTAATTTAGTATTATTCTAAATGGATTATCCTCAGCTTTAAGCAAATGAAATACATAAGAAGACTGTCAGGATGAGAACACAATATTTTAGTGAAATGAACGGATTAAAAAGATAAGACAAAGGTCTGACTACTCAATCAGCTATAATCTTGATAATCTTGATGGCAAGCCTTGAGAAATATAGGTCAATATGTTTAATGTTAGCTACTTCAACAGCCCTAAATTTTAAATGTATTTTAAAAAATCGTAATTCTAAATTTGAGATAATGGTTGGACTTTTAAAATGTTTTCAAGGCAACAAGAAATAATTATCTCATTATTTTGCTACCTCCACTCATTCTGAGCCCTACCATGCCGTCCCCAGTTAAGGTGAAAGGCACTACACACACAAAGTAAAGAGCTTTTCATTTGCAAACAAGGACAGCCTGCTCTCCCGTATGAGGTCACTTCTCTTTGGAAGTGGGAACCTCTCAAGTGCCTGAGCTGAATCCAACAGGGATTATGAAGGCAGCTCACAGCTAACCAAAAAATGAAAATAAAATTCAACAAGGCTGCATCTCAATAGGCCAGCCAGGTGTTGGATATGCTGTTGGGTCATCTGTCACTCCTTAACAGGCAGTAGCCACAGCAGAGGGCAAGGAGCGAGCAGGGACACAAGCCCTCAAACAACCCCATGTGTATCAGCAGAGCTCAGGGCTGGTGCGAGGGAAATCATCGTTCGATGTGAAAACATGTACCACCTGGTCATGAGCACTCGTTTATCCTGGGACTGAGGATCCTGAGCTGAGGACCACACTGCTTGTTCCCCGACACTGCAAAATTCCCTGTCCTCCCCCAGCTCAGGAACTCACACAGCAGCAAATTTGAGATGAGTTGGTCTGTTAGAACAAAGTCACTATCACTTGCTGAGAGGGAGGTCAAGAGGAAAGCAAAGTAAAATTATGCAGAGTCACAAAATCACAGAATGACTGGGATCGGAAGGGACCTCTGGAGATCATCTAGTCCAACCCACCTGCTAAAGCAGGGTCACCTAGAGCAGATTACACAGGAATGTGTCCAGGTGGGTTTTGAATGTCTCTGGAGAAGAAAACTCCAAAAACCTCTCGGCAGCCTGTTCCACAGGCAGCTCCTCACTGGCCCAGGGACAAAGTGACCCACACAATCTGACTACTTTCAGTATAAAATGGCACAAGAAAATAGTCTGTCCTTTGCAGCATTACCTACTTTATGACCCCAACAGCAAGGAGCTGCCATTGTTCAATTGTAAAAAAGAAGGAGACTCCACAACCTCTCTGGGCAGCCTGTTCCAGTGCTCTGGCACCCTCAAAGTAAAGAAGTTTTTCCTCGTATTCAGATGGAACCTCCAATGCTTCCCTCTGTGCCCATTGCTCCTCATCCTGTCATTGGGCACCACTGAAAGGAGTCTGGTCTCATCATCTTGACACCCACCCTTGAGCTATTTATAAACACTGATGAGATCTCCTCTCATCCTTCTCTTCTCCAGGTTGGACAGACCCAGCTCTCTCAGTCTCTCCTCAAAAGAAATCATCTTTGTAGCCCTTCACTGGACTTCCTCCAGTAAGTCCTTACCCTTCTTAAACTGGGGAGCCCAGAACTGGACGCAGTACTCCAGATGTGGCCTCACCAGGGCAGAGTAGAGGGCGAGGACAACCTCCCTCGACCTGCTGGTCACACTCTTCTCAATGCAACCCAAGATACTGTTGGCCTTCCTGACTGCAAGAGCACATTGTCACAGTCGTGGTGAAACTGTATCAGGTTATAAGCAGGGTGAGCATCAGTGCAGCTCTCAGTTCATTTTTGTGATGAAAAACTTATAATTTAAGCATACTTGACAGGTACACAACAAGCAGAAAACATACTCAGTAAATACTTAGTCAAGTAAGAAGCCCCTATCTCTAGAGTACAAAAAGGTTCACCTTACTGTAGGCACTGCATTGCGTAAACAGAATGTACTGGTTTAAACTCTGCTTGAAACCCACGGTGGAGAAAAGGTTCTAAAATGAAAAGAATCAACAGTTGCCAGCAGCAAAAGGGCACAATCCACAGGAAAAAAAAAATAAAAAGAAAAAGAAAAAAAAGAATATTCTTGCTCCTTGGAGGCTACTACAAGCTACTTGCAGTAATTAAAAACAACTCTGAGCTGCACACTGTTGACAACTGAGTACAATGTTGTTTTCCAGCCAGAGGTAGAATTAATTACGCTGCTCTAGATTGCCTTTATTGATTTCTGCCTTTTTTTTTCCTCATTAGTCAAAACAACATCACAGAACAACTATTTGCTTTATTGCAGAATCTGCCTCTATTTAAAAAAAAAAAAAATTACAAAAGGGAAATAAAATTATTGAAGACAAACTGCTACTGAGATCCAGCCATGCACTGTATGGTTACCTTACATAGTATCTGTATGTGCTGTAGAAGTGAGCAAATTAATCAAAGACTGTGCAACTTTTGCATAGCTTCAACCCCAGTTTATTTAATGTTTTTATTTGCTGTTGATTCCCTAGGTTTACATCTTAAATATCTGAAATACAAAGATACAGTGATAAATTCAGCCTCATGGTGCCCAGCACAAGATCCTTCAGACCCATAGCAGTGTTCTTATACGTTACTCAGGTGAGCAGCCTGCTCTTCCTTCATCCTCTTCCCTCCTCACCAAACACCTCCTGAAACGTTCATAGGTCAAGTTTTAAATGCAGGCTCCGAGTGAATCCCACCTCAGCGGGTGGCCTTCAGCAGGACTGCTGTTTCAGCAGGGACCACGCTTCCCTCCCACTCGGCCTGCGGGGAGACCCAAGGCTAAAAACGCGGCGCATTTCCCACACCTTTATTTCAGGCCCTTTGGTCCAGGCACATAAGCCACCCCACGGCACAGCCCCCGCCCCTAGAGAACGCCCCTCAGCGCATGTGCGAGAGGCCGTGCGGAGGCGGCGCAGGCGCAGTGTTGCCGCACCCCCCAAAAACCCGAGACCAAGATGGCGGCGCGCAGGCCGGTGCGGGGAAGTTGAGGGTACTTGAGGCGCAGCGGCGGGTTCCCGCGCGCAGGTAACGGTTCCCCAGCGGCGGGCGCGAGCGCGGGGCTCGCCTCCTGTCAGCCCAACGGTTGTAATGGTCACCCGCTTCCTCTCCTCCTCACGCCCACACCCTGGGCGGCCTTTGCCGCCGGTCCGTGCAGCCGTGCGCTCTCCGCGCTTACCCGCGCCCTTAGCTGGCTGCCCCGCCGGCTGTGCAGCCCCTCGGAGCGCCCCTGTGCCCCGCAGCGCCCCTCCCCGGGCCTCCTGCCCCGCGGGACTGCCCTCCCGCTCGCTCCTTCCCGCCGAGGGAGCTGCCTGCTCCCATGGATTTCAGCAGCGGGCCACCAGCCCAGGGCTTTTGCTGATGAACTGCGGGGCGGGGGAAGGTTGGGAGAATTAAATTTTATTTTTTAATTCAAATTGGAGCAGCAGTGAAAAGAAAGGAGTTTGGCGGCCTGCTTCACTTTCAGGGTGAATGAAATGCTTTGGCCTTTACCAAGCAGTTTTCAGTATCTTAATTTAGTAAAGGCCTTTTCTCTTGTGTGCTTATTGCATCCTTCCAGAGCAGGGTCTCAACCTTGGTTCCTCTGTCAAACCCGGCCCCTTCCTCCCCTCTTGGCACACCTGACAGGTTTAGATTGTGACCTGCTGCTTCAGAGACACACACAGCATTGGGCTGGGTCGCCCTTCTTGTTCTGGTCCCATGCGCACAAGCCTGGAAAGGCAAAACCACTTAATGCCACTTCTCTTGCATTTGGTCATGCTCAGAGAGCTATGAAATTGGTGAGGGGTTTGGAGAGGAAGCTGGATGAGGAGCAGCTAAAGTCAGTTGGTTTGCTCAGCCTGGAGAAGAGGAGACTAAGAGGAGACCTTGTGGCAGCTACAGCTTCCTCACAAGGGGAGGAGGAAGGGCCGGCTCTGAACTCTTTAGTGATCAATGGCAGAACCCAAGGCAATGTCAGGAAGATGTGCCAGGGGAGGTTTAGGTTGGACATGAGGAAAAGGTTCTTCCCCCAGAGGGTGGTGGAGCACTGGAACAGGCTCCCCAGGGAGGTGTCACGGCCCCAAGCCTGACAGTGTTCAAGAAGAGACTGAACAACACCCTCAGACACATGGTGTGAACTGTGGGGTTGTCATATGCCAGGGCAGGAGTTGGACTTGTTGATCCTTGTGGGTCCCTTCCAACTCAGGACATTCTATGATTTATGTGCTACATGTCCTTGCTCAGCCTAGTGTCTGACTTGCTGATCATCCGCATCTTGTGCGTGAGGGGGTCAGGGAGAGGGAAGGAGACCACAGATCTCTTTCTCATCCTGGGTGTCCATGTGTTTAAATAAGCTTTGCTCTAATGCTGTGTGACCCAGACAGCAGCCCCTTCACCACTCGCATCCACTGCTTTGAACCCTGCTCAAATGACCTTAAGGGCCTGAGGCCACCCAAGTGTGCCCTGGCAGGTGTGACATTGGCAGGTTGGCTTCTCTTGAGCTGTGTGCAGGCGTGGGATCTAGCTCATGTATTTTCTGTCTCTTTTCAATGTGTGTGTAACTGTTGCATTTTAAAATGCATATTTTTTTAAATCAACAGTGCTAAAAGTGGCCTGCTATAAGGAAGTGGTCCTTCTGTTGTAAAATAAATTGAAATAATAGAAATAAGACATAAATAATAAAAATCAGTCAAGCAATGAAGTACCGAAGTGCACTTGCTAATTTTGAGCTGACTGAATAAATGCGAGGTTATGGAGGAAGAGGAATCAGGTGTCTCCTGAATAACTTATGTGCACCTGCACTGGGAATCCTGAGCTCAGCCCTGCATTTGTTATTACAAGTGGGAGAGATTTTAGAGATTAGCAACAAAAAATTCAAAGCGCTAGCTATACTGGGGACCCAATTTAGGTGGTACAGCAACTATTTCTACTGGTAATGTTGCTGTCATACGGGAAATACATAAATACAACTGTTCTTTATGCAGAGTTTCTCTACACACAGATTTTACTGATGTAAATTTTTGCAGGAAAAATTATGAGCTGACTGAAATAGCTAGCTTGGTACAATAATCAAGTGTATAGGCCAGAACTTGGTAAAAATACAACCACAGAGAATAGGAAATATTGATATAAATAAGCTTTTTAAAAGGAATTAGGCATCAAGATGGGGAAGAAATCTTCTCAGCATAAAGTTTTTTAATGCCATATTTCCTACTGTAGTGTGTAAAATCAGTAAATGTCTATTGAGACCAATAACAAACTTGCAGACTAATCTTTGTCACATCTGAATATTTTTATTTTAGAAAATGCACTCAAAAGCATCTAAGGTGTTCTTTTAACTGGATATTTAGTTGATAGAGAACTGAGTTGTTTTACTTGCTTGATTTGTTGAGTTACATCTTGTCTGAACAGTGTAAGTTTCTCATGTAGTTCCTATAGGAAACTAGACTGAGGAGGAAGCCCTTTAGCAAATAGTTGATTTAGAATACCTAGTTGAAATCTACTAAATATAGTCTTCCTCCCCTATCTCTTTTTAGTGGTGACAAATTCAGTGGTTTTACAAGATAATTTCATTCAACTTCCACTTCTCCCTATTTCATTATAAATTTTTTCTAACGCCCTGTTGGCCATCTTCTGTTCAGTAGACTGAGTTTCTCGAACCTTTAGTTGGCTAATCCTGCTTTTATTGGAGACCAAATGCAAGAATTGTATCTTATTAGAGGAGAAATCGTAACAGAACAGTTTTGTTCTGTGCAAAGGCCACAGTTAGTACTCTTGGCTAAAAAATAAATACTTTTCTAACTTGGAACACATGGGGATAAAATGCAAGTACCATGGAAAACAGCCAAGTAATCTAAATCAAGCTATAATATGTTTCTTAGCTAGCAAATTTCTGTACAATAATAATAACCACAGAATTTCTGTGTACATATTGAGGACTGAAATAAATATTTTTGTCTTTTTCAGATAGCATAACCTCAAGAATGCAGTCGGTTTGTCAGAGAGTTGGCACTTGTTCCTTGTGTTTGAAGAGACAACTAAATGTCTTCCTGGGATTAATTAAATGGCAGAGAAGACTGGTTCCCGCTTGCGTCAGAACTATTTACAGTGAGACGGGGAAATGGGAAAAAAACTATGGGTTGCAGACAAGAAAAAGAGTTGAAAATTGGTGGCTCCCAAGAATAAAGGATCAGTTCTGCAAAATTTCAGAAACTGATGTAAGCATTACGAGAAATTTGGAGATTACATGATTAATAGTTTTGTTTTTTTCACAGTGAAATGAATTGAAAATTACTTAGTACAATTGGCTTATAATGATGAGATGTATACTACATTTCAGGGGAAAATACTTTTATGTGATAGTAGGTTATTAAAAACAGTTGGTGAAATAGGTGGAGAAAGAATAGTAAAATTCTAGGAAAAACACAATCAGGAAGGTATGAGTTTGTAAATTTAGGAAGTATTTAAGTAATCAATTCTTTCTTTGTGTATTATACCTCATTTAGGAATTAATTATGTAAAGTACTAAAAGAAACATCTTCTATGTTCATAAGTTTTGTAAACAATTTTCTAAAGATCTTGTTCCCAGTGTTTATGACAAATCTACTATTCTGCATATTGTGATTAATTAAAATCTGTGTTAAGGGAAGGTGATTTTTAAAAAGTATTTTCTGGTTTACAATGAGTGTCTTGCAGAAAAAAAAAAAAAGTTTTCCCATGCAATAAAAGATCTTGAAAACAATAGTAATCTTAGTCTCTGACTCTTTTTGCCTTTACAATTATGCTCACTCACATAGGTATAAAAACCATTTTTGTGCCCCTTCATGTTTGTTTAGTTTTTCCTAAAATGTGCCCTCTCTCCAACCAAAAAAATGATTCTATTAAAGTGTCGGAGAGAGAAGAGAGGCTTGTTTTTTTCTGAGGAATGAAATTGAGATGGAAATGGTGTGTATGCATACATGTAGCAGGGAGAACAATAATTTAGGCTTGTGTCTTTAATATATGACAATACATGTATATGTAGGTATCATATATGGTATGGATGCTAAGTTATAAAGTGTATTTTAATGATCTTTTATGCTTATTGTTGAAATATATTTAATAACATCTCAAGAGGGAAATAGTGTATAGTGCTGCAAGTATTCAGATCATTTCTAATTTTGCTATTATTGGACAAAAGTGATAAAGAAGGAATATATGATAAATGTGAACAGAGTTTGGTTCAGAATAGTAAAAGCTGCCCATGTTTTTTAATTTCATTATTAACATAAGAAAAATAGTGTAGGAACTTATTGAACATGTATTTATTATAAATTCAACGGTAAACAATGAATAATCAATGTGAGATAATGTTTTATTTCTTTGCAACTTTTGTCCATTTATTCAAAATGAACTAAATTAAATTTTTTCGCTGTGCAAGACACTGCTTGTAAGATGTCTTTGGATCTGAGCATACGTAGTGGAACCTGAACAGTTTCACATCAGTGGCTGTTCATGTGATTGCAAATGATTTAGTCACTCAGTGAGCTGCAGCAGTTCAGCTGACAAAAAGCAACTGGCCCTGCGTGAGCTTGATGTTTGCTGCAAATACAAAGTAAAATGCTGATTTATCTTTTAAGAGGATAATATAATCTGTCGTGTTTTCATTTTTTGGTGGGACTGATTAGAAGCACATAGATAATCAGTGACAGATGCTATGGTAGGGAACGGTGATTTCTTAAGCCACAGTTATATTGATATATCTTTGATTGAGTTACAGTGGATTAAAATAATTTTCAAGTGTCATATAAATAAAAATATAAATGGCAGCAAAGTCTGGTAAAACAGCTCCATTTAAAGCCCCGAATACCTTGATCCTAGGAACTCTGTCAGTGGATCAGTTTTAGCAGAACCTTGTGTCTTTTCATGGTGCTATGTAGTTGATAATGTGTGCATGTGTTTATTTAAGTGAAATGCTAACTCACATAGTCATAATGTTCTAAAAATTTCTTCCTAGAAATCAAGACCAAAGTTTTACGTGCTTTCTATGTTCCCATATCCTTCTGGAAAACTTCACATGGGCCATGTTCGTGTCTACACCATAAGTGACGCTGTAGCTCGGTTCCAGAAAATGAGAGGGATGCAGGTAAGAAAAGATCCACAGTAGGGCTGAATGATTTTTTTTTAATGTTTTAATGTCAGAACTGATCAGGAAATCGGTATTTTCCAAAATCTATTGAAGTGGAGGCTTAGTCGGAATATATGCTACAAATGGATAAATAATGACCTGTGGAGCTTTGAATATTGAAATTTTAGGCTTTTAAAACAAGTTGTGCTCAGAACTCAGAGTTGATAACAAATTGTTAGAAGCTGTCTCAAATGATACTGCGGATGCTGTATCAGCTACCTGAGTGTGTTGATGTATGGCACAGTGTTGATGAGATGTGTGGGCCCAAACATTTCTGTTAGAGGAGACAAGACCCTACTGCCATCTCAGTGGACCGTGGGGGACAAAAAAGCATTGCTGGCAAGAGAAGACTGAGACACCACAGAAATTAACTCCTTTGACCTCTTCTGCTCCTGACTAAAGGTCGATGTCCTTTGGTCTGACTCAGAGGGGCATCCTGCTCTTCCGGGCCAGCTTGGAGAGAAACCCCTTCTCATGCCTACTGTAAGTCAGATGAACGGAATCACGTCACACGTCACATCTTGTGACCGTAACTGTAGAAGTTTCTGTTTAGTAGAAGCTGACCCCTTGGCTTCCCTACTGTAACCTTGCTCATACATAGGAAACGCTAGCTCTAAGTCTACAAGGTGGGCTAAGACTTAACTGCTTGCCACTGTTGTGTTCCTCTTTTTCCCAATCTGCCCCATGCCTGGCATAATTTCTCCCTCATTTTTCACTCACTCTCATTTCTCTCTCTGGTAAGTAGAAGGTCTAGTGGAGAGCCTAGTCTCTGCAGTCTACAGGTGGGATCCTGGTTAGAGTTCTGCTAAAGACTGGTGGATAAAGTTTGAAGAATGTGAGGAAGGGAGAATTGTGGCCTGAGTGACAACTGTATTAAGGGGGAAGAAGACATCTCATAGGGAGAAAATGTTAAGGAACTGGGAAGGAGTACTATGGAAAGAGAAGACCCAGTTTTGGAGTAGGGTACAAAAGGAAAGAAATAGCAGTAGGCAAGAATCCAGGATGAAACTCAGAAAGGAATTCTTATGTCCAAGAGAGAAAGAGCAGCTCAAGAATATAAGAATCAGAACTTCCAAGGAGTACAAAGATGATGAAATGAAGAAAAAATGTTAATTGCTGGTTGTTGTACTAAATGCAATTTCCTTGCTGCAAATGCTGCAGAAGTGTAGTGTTTTTTGGATTTATCACCATCTATGAGACTCTTAAAGATATTGTCACTGAATTATTCAGTGTACTGCCTTTCCATATACTATGTGTTTTATGCCAATGATGAACATACCATGCACTGAATATGTGCTGCTGCTTTACAGAAATGCATTGTCATGCTTTTAAAATTATAGAAATAAGAAATAGCTACCTTAGACTTTAAATGAGGAAAAAACCCCACAATGTCTAATGTAACACTAATGTTTCCTAAGTCCTCTGAATGACCAGAATTTAGATCTCACTAAAAAAAAAAAAAAAAAAAAAAAAAGCCAACTGTGTTCTTGAAAGGACTTTTAATTCTTGCTTGATGTTAAGACCACTGGAGATGTCATTTCAGGACATAGCTCATCTCTCATCAATAACAGTGGAGATATCCGCTAAAATTCTGTTCAGAAAGATGAAAACCGGCTGCTTCTTGTACTAGCTAAAATAAAGTGAAAATAATTGTCTACATCCAGTAGGATGCTGTAGGTGTTAGTTTTTGAATACAAGGGAAGTAACCACCTTTAACAGAAACCTTTGGAGAAAACGAAAAGTTAATATAATTGCAATGAAATACAAGAGCCACTGTAAAAGCACGTTTTTATTTCCACAGTTGCCTATTTTATCCAGGAAAGTTTTGAAAGTCTTTTAAAGTTTTTAAATCTTGCATTTCAGCTTATTTTTACATTACATGTAAAAAATTACTTTGAAGTATGTTAGAGTGCCTGTAGAACATGCTGAATTTCTATAAATATATGTATCTTCTGTTGTGTTAACCACTTTGAACATCTATTTATGGCTAAAGGTGGGCAGCCGAATAATTTAACCTTCATGTACTATTAAGAGACATTAAAGATTTCTCAAATGATTTTCTGAGTATGTCAGACTAAGAACTGTTGTGTTGCTGATGTACATTAACTTGCTGGAACTTATATTTACCTTAAAAAACCCTTTTCTTGATTCCTCATGCAAATTTCTTCATCACTTAGAATAAAAGTCTTTATAATTGATTTTCTCCTCGCAACTGATTTATCAGCCTCTAAATATTTTCCCTGCCCATTGTCACAGTTGTCCAATCTGTTGAAGATTTCTTTATTATGATAGTTATAGGCTATGACATGGTTATGTCTTATAGATAAAATTTAATATACCAAATAATTTTTTTCCCCTTGTATTCAGGGAATTCCTGGAATTCTTCAGTACATAAAAACAAAGAATGCTTTTGAAACAAAAAATATTACTATCCATGATTTTGAAGTTGTTCTATTTTTTTTTTCTGGATATTCAGCTTAAATAGTGCATGTTTGAATGTCATAAAACTGTGCTAGAAGTAGGTTGAAAGTGTTTGTAAGGCAACGAGGAGTGATGGGCTGTTACCATGAAAAAGGCAAAAATGTTCAGGGAGAACTTTAGACTAAAATGTATATTTGTTGTCTAATAAGCAATGAGAGAAAGTATCAGAAAAAGTGTATGTGGTTGAGTAAGAAAGTAATGTATGTTGAATAAGGTAGAGATGTTTTTCTTAGAAAATGCCTTCATGAGAAAATAGTAAATTAGTTTCATATTGATTTGATCCGAACAGGCAAGAATTGGATTCTTTGTTGTAATACTTAAATAAGGATAAACTTGAATGCTTTTACAGAGGGATTAGAGCTCCTTCAGTCAATTGGAACCATTCTTTGGAATGCATTCGTGTAATTTCTTCATATTGGAGGTAGTTTGAAATCTTAATAGTGAAAGTGTAAAATCAATTGGATGCTCATTTTTGTTTTTCTAAACTGGGACGTTAGTATGTCATTTTTTACGGCTGCATAGGATCTGATTTAGTTTCAATTAAAATGTTCTAGAAAGGTAATATGCACTGAAATCTACTGATATTTGCCAGAAACCTGTATTTCACCAGCATTTTAAGTTGGAAAATAAATATGGTTTGCTCTTTTTTCCCCCCCTCTCTGTTTTTGGAAGAAATACTGCTTTAGCATAAAGCTGTAGATGATATTGGTGACTAATGACAGTGAAAACGGGCAATCGAACAGATTACCTAATGAGCAGCAGCCTTTTCTGTGATACATGACTGGCTGAGCATTTATTAAATGATGTGCATGGGCAGGATTTGATGCAAGTGCAACCACAGTAAGCAGTTACTTTTTCAGTGTAGTGGTGAGTGATCACCATAGCGGAGTTTTCACTAGGGGGTGCATGAAGGTGTGTATTGCGGTACAGCGGGGATCACCAGAGTTGCATTGATCATTGTCTTGTTCCAACACCCCTCAAGTGCCTGCGGGCAGTGCGTGGGAAACAAACTCTTTCATGCACTTGGATTAGGTTGCTGGGTAAATGATTTGTAGAGTACATCTGTTGTAAGATAACTTGTTTACGTTCTAGTTACTGAAGATGAAGTTTGAAGACTTTGCGTGGGAACTGTAAATGATATAGATTACTTCGCATGAATGCAGTGAGCTAGTCTCTTTCCCAAATGTGTTAAGGAGAATATTTTTCTTGAAGTGAAATTAAAACATTTTTTATGCAGGTAGGGTTCTAGTCAGAGATTTTATTACAAGCATATGTCTTTAAAAATGCTATGAAAAAGTAATTTATATATTTTAAATTACAAATTTGTATATATTATTAAACCAACCCAGAACCATTTTGTGCCGTTTCTGGTTGCTTTTTTCTCCATGAATTTACATGTATGTTGTGAATTCAAATGTCATAGTTTTGAAAGAAGTTAAGAGATTTCGTATTCATTATTTGAGGGTGCCATGGACATATTATAGAGATATTAATGATAATTTTCACCATGGCAGATTTCCAGTCTGCTGCTGCTCAGGAAAAAATGATTTACCACTGCTTTATCATCCTGTTATTATCATGTCTTTGATAAATTCCGAACTGGATAATTTGTGCCTCTCATAGGACTGAGAATAATTCCCTTAGCAATCAGTAAACAGAGAGTGATTCAGTTCAATAGTTCCTGTGATATCTTTTTAATAAAATTTTGAATTGAAATTGATACCACAGTGAAGCTGTCATATGTGTGAGTTATGCAGAAATGAGAATCATCATTGGACAATTCAGGATGAAATTCCTGCACACTAGGATCAGATTTCTTAATTTCTACTTAAAATGCTTCTGATAGATGGGACTGGAATATAATCAGTGATACTTCCACAATATCCTCAACTGACTTAAAAGGTGTTTTCATTTTATCTAGAACATTTTTTTAAATTTGATATATTTTCATTAATTGTTTTTCCTTTCAGCAGTGAATCTTAATGCTCTTGAAATTCAAAAAACGAATGGCATTGAAGAAAGGCAAGTTTAATTAAAACTTTATAATTGAATTCATCAGTAGGATAAATTATTTCAATACAGTTCCATTTTCCGATCGTCATTAGCTGCTAGTCTCTACCTATTTTTGAGTGAGGCTGTTATGCCCTTTTGCCAGGTTATTTTCTGTGGTATGAACTAACTAGGAAGTATTACAAGTATCCTATGTGAATCGAATCTTATTTAAATTTAGTTTTCCAGCAAGAAGTACCAACGGTGTTAATGAGCTCACTCTGATTTTGAAAGAAAAGGAGAAAACGAGATATTATTTTAAATGCAATTATGTTAGACAAGAATGCATGAGATTAAGGAGAAGAGACACCTTTGTTTTCTGAATGTTCTGGTAGTGTGTGGACATAGAATGATTTTTCATATTTTGTGTCTTGTGGGAGCAAGAAGTACATGAGAGTGTTTCATAAGCAGAGTTATGTTTTGATAGAAATCTGTATGGGTCGATTATTTTTTAATTTGGAAGTGCCTTATCAGAATGCTAATATTGCAGTATTCTGTTGCAGAGGAGCACTGAAATAGTCCTTGCTAGAATATACACACTAGTAAAAATTCATTATTTTAATCTATTTCCAGGTGTGCTTTGTCTGGGTTTTTTTATGTGGTGGTGGTGGTGATTTTTAGCTGTTGTATAATGGTGTTTATTGCCTTCTACACTTAAAACACAATCTAGCTGCATTCAGCTGGAGGTCTTGTATTTAAAATGTGTTGTATCTGTAATCTGCCAATTTAAAATTGAGATTTTCAATGTGTTCAGTCTAATTGTAGGCAGCCAGTGAAAGAAGCAGCCATCCCTTACTTTCCCCTCTGCAACCCCCTGTTCTTACTATCTCACTTGTGTGTTGTTACATGGTTGTGAGATCAAGTGCAAGGAGGATGACAGAAAGTTGCTGCTGGGGCCAGGAGTGTTTTCTGGCACCTGGAGCTCGCAACCATGGATGACCCATTTTATCAGCATTTTGGGATTAGTTCATGTTGAGCGTGTCATGGGACTATAACCAGAACAGGAATGTGGAATTTCCTGTATTGATTCAAATCACTAGTCTGTCAGCAAGCCTCTTCATTTTCATTTTTGATTGTCTTCTCTTATCACACACTCTCCGAGATTCATACATTTATTTACAGGCATTTTTGACAGTGATTCTGCCATCTTTCTTAAAATGTAGAATGCATTGATCTGGATGTAAGAAAGATCCATCAGCACCCTGGCCATAGTTTTGAGACATACTGAGCCCATCAGCAGAGCAAACAAGTTCTTTCTTTCTGTACACACACTAAGGAAAATTCAGAGAATTGTCTGTCCTAGTTATATTGACGGAGGCAGAGAACTGAGTGTTATGAGATCATTGTCAGCTTTGTGTTATATAGTACCTGCTGATCTCGCCTACTGATGTCAGTGTGATGGGCTGATTGTTGTGGCAGTGAATAGATGAAAATCCTCTGAAAGGAAGAGCTGAGATCTCAGAAATTAATATGTGGAGTTACTGTGTCTTCCTCTGCTTCATCCTACAGTTGCATGAAGAGCTCTAGCCATTATTAAGCACAGATTTTTTGACCATGCTGTGAAATGATTCTTACACTGATGCTAATACGAAGTCAGAGTCTTTGGGATCTAAAATGTTTCAAGATGCAGCTGTTTTCCTTTTTAATAATCTGCTTGTGAAAAGATGGCTCAGTGTGGTAGCTACCAAGCACTTCATTCCCACACACTTAAATGGTTTCCTTGCAACTTCATGTTCCTGTGCAAAACGTGGTATGTTGAGTGGTAAAAAATGCCAGTCTTTCATAGCTGATCCTGCCAGATCATGTGAACTTCTGAGGATCTTAAGCCCTCTGTGTTGAAGACTAACCTAGTAGTTTTAACCAGCAAGCGTTACCTGTCTACTTCATGGTGAAGATCAGAAACACGCAGCTGCCTTTTGCGATAGAGAAATAAAAGAGACAATAAACTTGAAATCGTTTTCTAAACCACTCTGCTTGTTACATTCATCTCTATAGCAACTACATAAATAGATATATCCTGGAGATTAATTTGAGCATATTTTTAATGTCTCTTTAAATTCAGGTTTCTGATTGAAACTTAAATTAGTGTATTTCTTCAGCCCTTTAACTTGAGGGATGCTATCGGTTGTGAAATTGAACTGTCTTTTGAACGTGATAAGTGAATATACTGTATGATATTTTTAAGATACATGCTAGAATTGGGAAGATCTGTGTAAGCAGATAACTTCTGCTAGTGCTGATGGTACAGTTATAAAATGTCTGCACATCAACTGTCTGGAGCATCAGTCAGCCCTTTTGGGGAGCCTGTAGCCAGTAGTGAAGCTGTTCTTCCAACATCCTTTTGCTCGTGAGCGTGAGGAATGAGATTGTGCCTTGCTTTTGGCTGCAGGAGATCTTCAGAAGCCAAATTTTACAAAAATCAATCAAGAGTAGCTTTTTTAATCTCAATGTGCATCAGCCTGTAGGAAAACCAGGTATTCGTAGGGATGCAAGTGTAGGGCATTTGTCCAAACAAACAGGGTTTAAATAAGGGAAAATATGTATTGTCTGTGAAAAAAACAATCTGGTTTATTTCGTCATTTCTGTCCAGAGACGGGTGGTCAGCAATAGTAGTGGTCAAAAGAGCTGAGCTGCAGAAACTAATATTTTAGTGTGTCCTTAAAAAATTCTGTTGAAATTTGTATTTTATGTAGAGTTTACCTACCTTTTATCTCTTCTACACCAATAGTTCTGATTACTGTTGGGGGGAGAAGGAGAAGGGTTTGGGAGAGGTGTGCTTCAAAGAGGCATTGACAAGTGTTTTACAGTCAAAATGAGATTTTCCGTGTAACGCTTATAATGTGAGGAAGTGGGGAGTTAGGAAATCTGACTCATTTTTTCTGAAACTGTGATACAAGGAACAATAATCTCTCTTGATTACAGGGAAAATTTTAACACAGCATAGCATTCCGATTTCTAGTAGGTTTATACATAAAAAATGGGCAGTACATGGACCCTTCCTGTACTGGCTTGAATTACAGTTGACCAGAGGTTAATACCTTTGGTTTTGTTGCTGTATCAGCAGAGTAATGATATGCAGCAGGTTTAGTTTTAGATCACTATTGAAAACAAGAATATTGAGGAGTCACATCTGTTAAATTCTGCGGGGTTTTTTACACTGATTTGATGCCTAGGGCACCTTTATAAACATGTCTGTAAAATAATTTTTATAAAATAATCCATTGAAGACAGAGGATTGGAAGGTTGTGGCAGCGAAGAATAAAAATATTTCAAACCAGTGATATAAGTAGCTCTTGTGCTTCAGAAACGAACAGATTTTTTTTGCACGGAGATAGTTTATGTATTTAGTAGTTTATATGTTTATGTGTTTAGTATTGCTGGACTTGCTTTTTTATTGCTTGTTTGCTTACCTGCCGCTAGAGAACAAATGCTTTATATTTTTAGGGGTAAAAAGGTTGATTTCTTACAACCTGTAAAACATTACTCAATTATGCTGTTGTTAAACTTGTGTAACTTTAATCAGGGTCATTGAATGTATAGCACATTTGTAAGAAATGGCATTGGTTTTATCAGGTATCCAATATACAAGTGTGTTTAAAGGCAGCATCGTGAGTACTGGCCTTTTTTTCCCTGGTTATTAAACAGTTTATTTGAATACTTATTGTATTGCTCGATTATTTTTCTAAGTCATTTGCACATTAATAGAAAAGATATATATCTGTTTCAATATAAATTATCTATTATATTTTGTAGTAAACATTTTTTCCATCTTTATTTCTTTGTGGTCATGAAATACAATTTGTCAGTCTGCGGTCTGTATTTACAAAAGGTTTTTTTAAAAAAAATTGACTAAAATAATTTTCTCCGTTCATTTCATCTGCTGGATTCAAGGTTATCATAGGGTATTTTTTTTCTTCAAAAAAAAGAAAAAAAAAAAAGTAGGCTACACATCAGGTACAGTTATAAATCCATTGGTTCAATTAGTTTTGTTTGCTTTTTTCTTCTCCTTCTTTAGGATGAATATTTGATTCTGTTTGGTGGTAGCATCAGCCACTAATTTTGACCACCACACAGATTTACAAAGGATTGAGTTTTATTGTTGTCAACTGGGAACTGGTTGTGAGGATTTATTACATAAAACTTTAACCTCCCTCTATATTGCGTTGTAGATCACCAGTGTGCTTCGTATCCATCTTGTAAACCAGGCATAGCTGTAGTGGGCATATTTTGAAGAGGTACAATTCAGACAAAGCAAATGCTTAAATACAAACCACCGTTTATTATTTGGATGCAAACCACTGTTCATTATTTAGAGGCTTGTGTGCGTTGCTGATGCCATTCCAGAAAGTTGCATAATATTGTGTTTTTTGTTTTTGCTGACAGGTGATAAATCCAATGGGATGGGATGCATTTGGTTTACCAGCAGAAAATGCTGCTGTTGAACATGGGCTTCACCCTGCAAGCTGGACACAAAGGTAGTTTTTAATGAATTTAAGTAACATGACATTCCCTCTGTGAATACCTGTACTGTGGTCCCCTAAACCAACAAAAAATGGAGCAAAACCAGCATAGAAGAAAGACGGTACAGAAAGAACCAGGATTATTTGCTAGTGTTTGATGGGACTATGCAGATGACTGAGTTTTGAAAAACAAATGGATCAGGATGATTTTCAAGGTTTTCATCTCAATTACTTTTAACTTGTAAAAAGATAGAGTGACATTTCCCAAACACCCAAATCAATGAGTAAGAAATAAATCAGAATTTCCTTATGGGAATATAAATCTTAGTATAGAACACACAGATGAAAATTATGAGCTATGTGGTTAGATTTACTGGCAGTTTTCAGTAACATGACAGACAAAGAAGACAGGTTTTTTCATTTGAGACCAGGTCTTGGAAAGTGATAAGCAGCCATTATTGCTGATTATTTCTGTGAAAGTTTTGGGCTTTAAATCTCAGAATTGGGTGTTATGTTCCCCTAATAGTCTTTGAAATGATTAGAAAGTTTTAAAAGTAAACTTTAATTTCTATAAATGACTCAGAAACAAATCTTCTTAAGTGAAGCTGTTTGTTGTGCTCTGGGTGCAGTAATCTAGCTGTGATATCTTTTCAGACTTTCATCTGTTTCCTTCTTTGGTAATACTGGTTCTTTTTTTCCATGCTTCTGGTCCCTTGTTAAGATAATTGATATTATTCCAGCTAAAATATGATGACAACTGATTTCACTTAGGGAGAATGCATGAGTGCACTGCACACAAATTCTGAGTTAGTTATACTAATTTTTAAAAGATTTCTTTCATGTATGGTTTAGGTGAGAATATGTGTGAGAACCAGTCACCATATAGACACAAAAACCTGGTTTTGTTCTCTTGTGAGTCTGAAACATCACTGTGCAGTGTGTTGTGGGCTATCAATTACATTGTAGGATGGTCAGTAAATAGATGATTTCTGTCTTCCTTCAGTAATCCTGCTGGAGCTCAGCTGTAAAACAAATCTCCGTATCTGTTTTATGTGACTGCCTCAGTTTTAACTCTGTTATCTTGATCTTCACCACATAGAGGTTATCTTCATCACATAGAGGGTTACTGTGATCCTTACCTACATGATAAATGAGGACAAAGAAGTGAAGGTTGTAGTTTTGAGATGAGGCTGACATTAAGTACTTTTGACTACAAAAGGGTCAGTATTTCCCCCTCCTCTTTACTATGTGGTCCCTCCTCACCTACTATACTAGCATTGACACTGGTAGAACATCCTGTTGCACTGACCCAGCGTGCTAACTTAGAAGAAAGCAGTTCTGCCAGCTGGCTGAGTTGAATTGTCTCAACAGAAAAGCAGTGAGCACGTGGGGCAGAGAGACTGTGCCATAGCAAAGGGCTGTATCGGCTCAGCCCGTCTCATCTAAGCTGTTTGTCTGGACCATATCAAAAAGCATGTAGCAGGGCACAGCCTGACCTGATTCTCTTCTGCTTCTGTCTGTGCTCTCCTGTTTTTCTCTTGTAAAAAGGTGCATGTTATTGCATACACTGAAAGCAGTTCATCTGGTAATTACGAGATATTTTACACTGGAAGAAAATTTTGCTTTGAAAATTTTGTTAGTCTTGAAAAGAGTGATCATCTAGTTTTTAGAGTTAAATAATAATATCATAACGACAAACAGACAAGTTAGCACGTCATCATTGAGATTTATTATAATGACAGCCAAATAGGAAAATTATTTACCTACCCAAATTTTTGGATCGTGCTAAGGAAAGCAGATGGTTTATCATACCAGCAGTTTAAATTCTGACCACTGATGTAATTGCCGTCTCCTGTTTTCTTCACTGTCCCTGTCCTGAATGCTTCTCATGCCTGCAGCACGGATGACTGAACTGAACATGAAGCTGTGGTGGTGTGATAGCAACCTGATGTGTTTTAGTCATCCCTGGAGCACAGTCAGCCACCCATGTAAAAGCAGGCACACTGTAAGCATTTCAACTTAGTTGGTTCAGGAGTGAACAACCAATTTTCAGGACATCATAATTTTCTGAATAGGTGATGTAGAATGAGCTCCAATTGACTATTACATCTTACATCCTCAAAGTTAGGAAAAAAAAACCCCATAAAATGAACTGAAGACAGTATTACTTATACAAAACACACAGAAGTGTTTGTTAGTAGGAATTAGTATCGTGGAAGAAGCTTTATAAAAATACACTCAAATTTGAAATTTTTTTATTGGTACAGTTCATGGTGAGTGGGACTAATAAAAGCAGTATTACTGCAAGCATGGCTTCTCCCAGTGGAAGCTGTTAGTCCCTAAGAGAATTGAGATTAATTTCCTGGTTTACCCATACTGATGTGGCCCTGCTTACAGGCCTTTTCTAGTATATCTGGGGCTCTGCAGCTGTTACTACAGGATGCTTACCAGGTGGACAGATGATGGTAAAGCAGTGGATGTGGTCTATCTTGATTTCAGTAAAGCATATGACACAGTCTCCCACAGCATCCTTGCAGCTAAACTGAGAAAGCATGGTCTGGATGATCAGGTAGTGAGGTGGACTGCGAACTGGCTGAAGAAGCCAGAGAGTTGTGGTCAATGAGGCGGAGTCTAGCTGGAGGCCTGTATCTAGTGGAGTGCCTCAGGGGTCGATATTGGGACCAGTACTATTCAATATATTCATCAGTGACTTGGATGAGGGAATAGAGTGCACTGTCAGCAAGTTTGCTGATGACACCAAGCTGGGAGGAGTGGCTGACATGCCAGAAGGCTGTGCTGCCATCCAGCGAGACCTGGACAGGCTGGAGAGTTGGGCGGGGAAAAATTTAATGAACTATAACAAGGGCAAGTGTAGAGTCTTGCATCTGGGCAGGAGCAACCCCAGGTTCCAGTATAAGTTGGGGAACAACCTGCTGGAGAGCAATGTAGGGGAAAGGGACCTGGGGGTCCTGGTGGACAGCAGGATGACCATGAGCCAGCACTGTGCCCTTGTGACCAGGAAGGCCAATGGCATCCTGGGATGTATTAGAAGGGGGTGGCTAGTAGGTCCAGAGAGGTTCTCCTTCCCCTCTACTCTGCCCTGGTGAGACCACATCTGGAATATTGTGTCCAGTTCTGGGCCCCTCAGTTCAAGAAGGACAGAGAACTGCTGGAGAGAGTCCAGCGCAGGGCAACAAAGATGATTGAGGGAGTGGAGCATCTCCCTTATGAGGAAAGGCTGAGAGAGCTGGGTCTCTTTAGCTTGGAGAAGACCGAGGGGTGACCTCATTAATGTTTATAAATATGTAAAGGGTGAGTGTCATGAGGATGGAGCCAGGCTCTTTTCAGTAACAACCAATGATAAGACAAGGGGCAGTGGGTACGAACTGGAACACTGGAGGTTCCACTTAAATATGAGAAGAAGCTTCTTCACAGTGAGGGTAACAGAACACTGGAACAGGCTGCCCAGGGAGGTTGTGGAGTCTCCTACTCTGGAGATACTCAAAACCCACCTGGATGCCTTCCTGTGTAACCTCATCTAGGTGTTCCTGCTCCGGCGGGGGGATTGGACTAGATGATCTTTCAAGGTCCCTTCCAATCCCTAACATTCTGTGAGTCTGTGTGGTTCTGTAATACTTGCATTACACAGTTATTCAGCAGTGCAAGCTTGTTCTGGATCAGAATTAAATGCTTGGTTTCATGGCTGTCAAATTAACCACTGTGGGAGGATAGATAATACTTTATCTGACATAATGCATTTTAGTAGGAAGTTTAAAGTCCATAAGAAATTCCAAGCAATGTTAAGGTATGTGAATGAATCCACCCTGGGTTACTAGTTAATATTATGTAGTTGTGAGTATTTTTGTAAACGGTATTTAGTACATTTTCAAACTAAAGCTTTGCTGTATATCCTGATCTGTCTTATTTTACATTTGGAATATAACCCATCTGGGGCAAGGTCTAGTCCTACAGTTTGACAGTTGACTTAAGTTTATCTATGGCTGTGCTGCCACCAGAAGTTTAGGGGTTCCTTGTCACCTCTCAATATATATGTCTCCCACCACCTCCTTTGTGTTGGTTCAGCTGCTTTTGCAACCACAATATTGGTGTAATCAGCCTGTTGATCAGAGGGAAGCAAGAAAACTGGTAGGGGATTTTTGGAGAAGTTTTTATAGGGCGTGTCTTCAGTTGGATGGCTGAGCTGACTCAACTCATCCTATAGCCACACAATCACTAGAACCAAAGCAAAATACAGCCAGGATGTCATTACCTGGATAGAGCAGGATTAAACTGATTGTGGAAGTGAATCCTAGTGTATTGTGAAGATTTGAGAGTGCCCTTTTACTCAACTGCAATTAAGATAATTAAAAATAATGAGAAGTGATACTCCAGAAATGTTTCTCTCAAAATGCAGTGCCATATTTGCCTTTCAGTTATGTCCAAATCAAGAGAAGAAAAATCATTGTCTTGTACACACAGCCATTGAAACGGAACCAGAATGCACTAGGGACTTTTAAAATTATTATATTTATGACAGTTCCTTGAGTTAGTGAGATAATAGTGTTTAGAGTTTAACTTCTGCTTATGATTTCTCACTACTTTATAAGCACCTGATTTTAAATATGATCACATGATATAAATAGTTTTTAATTTTTTTTTTTTCAGTAATATTCAACACATGAGGGAACAGTTTGATGCACTAGGTCTGTCTTTTACGTGGGAAAGGGTAAGATTTTCTTTTTTAAGGGATGCTGCTTTATTGTGTTATAGAACATAGAAAAACATGGAATTTCACCATTTTATTACAAAATATATAGAAGTCTTTGAAAGCAACCAGTTTCAGTTGTTAACCTGTAAACGCTTGAAAAAAAGTGGAAAATTGAGCTTCTCTCAAGCTTCTTATCAAAATTCTCTTATTTTTGAGATACTATCATGATCTGATAATCTTAAGGTTTAGGAGAATATTTCTTTAAAGTAATTTCCATTTTGCATTCAGTTTTTTCCTCTGCCTTTTTGGCTCTTTCAAAGTAGCAATTTTCTGTCTTAGAAGTTAGGCAGTCATCCAAATAGATATTTATGAAGCAGCATGCCTTTTTATTAAGGTATATGTGTTTTGAGGAGTGTTTTTTTCAATGTGTACATTTTTATGATATACTCAAGGGTTTAAAGCTAGTAACTTGAAAGAATGGCTTGGTTATGTTATTCTAAATTTGAAGCATAAGCCCGCATTTTCGTATGTGTTAATATCATGATTGTTTTGGAAAACAGAAATTTTGTCTGAAACACTAATGCCTGAGAATCACATGTTCACCTTAAAAACCTTACCAACATAATCAGACATAAGCTAATGTCATTTTCAAGATAAAAAAGGAATTAATTTTTGAAGCAACTGTAAGGCTATTGCATTTACCAGTGAATCAAAGTCAGTCACTACCTTTATATTCTCGGCAATAACAGTTGCTTATCACCTTAATATGAAGCTGAATAGAGTGATGGAGATGCTAATCTTGGATTTTTATAGCAGTATTGTTGATCTGAAAAGGAAAAGGATTCGTTTTCTGGCAGTCTGAGACCTACCACCTGTTTTCTTTAATCTTGAAGGTGAAGTTGTTTATTTGTATGTCTTATATCTAAAAATCATATTTTGTTGTGTCATATATATGCCAAGATTTTCAGCATAAGCCTTTTTAGAAAGATTTTTGCTTTCTTGGTAGCCAAAAAGTTGCTCTGAAAATAAAAAGTTTGTTGTGGAAGGTTTACTGTACACATTTTTGACAATTATTTTCTTATATTGAAAACTGTTAGTATCTCAGAGATTTTCTGCGTGTGTAACCCACAGCAGTACTTCAAAACAGTGAAATCATATGACTAGATTGCATTATGGAACACACCAGAATTAAATGTTGCAGAGGACCTTTCAAGAAAATTGAGAAAATTTACTTCTCTATATGGTCTTTTGTTTAACCCTTCCATTCTGAAGAAGGGATGGAGAACTGGCAGTACTGAAAACTATGGCAGGAAGTATAAATGTGCAGGGGAAAGTAATTCCTCATCTCTGTGCCTGTTACTTGAGGCTTACCTTTACTTTTCTAGTAAACCATGTTTTGGTTAATGAATACTTGTGGAAAGGACTTTGATGCTGTACAACTAAGTTAATTTGAACATCTGCTTAATTAAAATAATTTAGAATGCTCTAGGGGCACTGAGTTTCTGGTTTTGAAAGTAAAGATTTTTAAAACAACTTAAAAGTGTTCCTTTAAACACAGTGAATTTTGGAATTTTCACTTCTTAGCTTATTAGTTTTGTTTTACCTAGAAAGCTTGCCTTATTAACTGGAGTAAGAGTGACCTGAATGGTCACCATTAGAAATAGGTATGTTTATTCATTGCAAAAAATTGTATGACGCCTGACGGATATCTGTATTACATGATCTCCAAATGCATGGATCCTTGAGCTAGCTGTGAAAGAACCCCCTTTGGAAGCAGCATTGTTGAGCTGTGGCAGGTGTATTTTCCAGTCTGGTAGAGGCTGCTCCTCTGTGAGGCTGAAGAGTCTTGGGCAGAGCATCTCACGCCTCAGTTGCGTCACTGCTGGGCTGGCTCAGGCATCTTTGCACAGTGATGCACCGCACTGTGCGGGTACTTGTCTTAAAAGTGAGCTCTTTCGGATCAGCAATATATTTTTTTTAATTATTCTGTACTTGTGTGGCACTAAATCAGTGGCTTGCGAAATACTGTGGCAATGCAAACAAACCCACTAGTATGAGGCCTATGTAAAATGCAAGAAATACACTTTCTACATGGGCTAGTCTAATTAACCAAGACTATTGTACAAAACAGGAGTTTGGTTTTAATTTCATTTCATTGGTGTTTCTTAAATGCGCTGCTTCATTGTGCTAGAGCATAATACCTAGCAAATATGTACTGGAAGCAACCCATTCCTGTACCTGAGATCCCTATTTTAGTGTGCAGTGAATTGCCTTTTTAAAGTGCAAATCTTTTATGTTAACTGTCTCTGTCCTCTGTGGCCAGCTTAGAATATATGCCGAGATGATATGAAGGAAACTTAAGTAAATTTTACCATTTTACAAATGTTAAGGAAAAAAAAAAGTGTGAAATCAATAAAAAGTACATTTGAACACCTTGTTCATGTAGCTATGCTGAAGAAGCTAACTGCTTATAAAGTCATGTCTGGTGTTCAAAAAAGTCCTGTCCAGGAATATGAAGACTAGTTGTAGTTTCATTGCTTGCTAAAATTATTATGAACAAATCCCAGTGCACCTGAAATACTAGAAGTTTCCTTTTATTCATCTGGGTTTTTTTCATTCTTCTCTTTGTCTTACAAATCAAAATGCAACAGTGTTTTTGTGTTGTAGCAGTCAGTGAAATTACTTAACCAGTAAGGTACCACAGATAAGGCATTATTAAAAGCTAATTAGGTTATTTCAGAAAGCGAGTTTACAAAGACACTTGAAAATTATTCTCCTAAACAGAAAATGTAAGCAAACTAAAAATGAAATTAAATACATAAAATAGCTCTGTAAGTACTTTGCTTTAGAGTAGTTTTGAATATTAATAGTGATCTGATATTTTTTCCCTGAAACATGTAGGTATTTTAAGTGCCTCAAGTACTAAATGTTATGTTTTTAAATCGCTTTGAAAATGGTGTGATTTGGGAGAGAGATTTTTAAAAAATAATGAATGAGAGAACATTTATATTCTGAACATTTATGTTTGTTAGATCCAGGGTTGAAAAGCTGCAGTTTGAGGATGTAAGAAATGCCTCTGAAATACATGAAAAACACCTAGAAAATAAAACCCATTTTAGTTATGTTTTGATTTTAAGATAATAACAATTTAGGCATTCCTAGTGATCAAATTTCTCCAAAATACCATTCCAGACAGCATAGCAAACTGCCTACCACTTACTTAAACATTATTTTCAGGGGAATTAGGCAATCTAATTTTCAAATATTCATATAATCAGCAACAAGGGATGGAGACTGTATAATATTTTTCTTTTCTTTTGCTCAAGAGTGCCATCAGACTGAATGCATGTTCCCAGCAAGCCATCAGTTCACCACTGTATTATGATATCAATCTGTAACTTTCTTGTAGGAGGTGGCTCATACTGCCAACATTTTTTAGCCTTTTCAGTTCATGCATGCCAAGTAACAAATTTTTTTGCCTGAGAGTAATGTTCCCCTTCTGCTCTCTACATTAAAAAAGTGAAATATTTGCTAGATTTTCTTTGTGCAGATATTTTTCTGTTTACTGTGGAAGTTGTCGTTCTTGTGCACTGCCAGAGCATGCATGAAGCTGTAGCAGTGGCTAAAGCATTACCTATTAAATTCTCTTTTATCCACGTATCACTGATAATCAGGCACCCTACTTGTAATTAAATAAAAAGGAAATTGTTGATACAAGGCTACTTTCTTCCAGGAAAGACATTCAAGCTCCAAAATGTAGGCACTGCATGACGTTTGTATTTGCAGCTAATAAAGCATGAAACTAAGGGCCTTTGAAATACAAATATTCCAATGAATTTAGAAATGTAGCTTGGGCTAGCTCTAACCCTCTCAAAATCAAATAATTATACTTCCAGATGAGGTGATACATGCCCTTTAATACCAAAATAGGCAAATAATAGATATAAGACTTTTTAATCTTCCCAAGTAGATTTGGAAAAAACACGTTCAGACTTTTTCTCCTTATTGCCTTTTTAATAAGTATCAAGTGCAACATGGCAGTCTTCAGGCTAGCGTAAGACTGTGCTAGAAATAAAATTATTAGTAATAAACTAGGAAATTACTTCTCTCTAGTGTAGTTAAATGTTATTCACAAAGCCTCTTGGATCTTACAACGAATGAACACTTTCATGCAGCCTGTAAATGTTACTTTTATTAAAAACAAACAAACAAAACCAACCATGAAAGTAGCTTGAAAAAATGCTTGAAAAAATGCCACCAACAACACACAGAAAACAGTTTTAGCTTCAGAGCTACATAATAGAAAGTTGTAAGAATGGAACAGATTTATAACAAATGATGAATTATAAAACAAGGCATTTGAAAATTAGTTTTTCCTTTATTAATGACTAAAATCTTCCATCCAGTTTGTTTGTTTGTGGTTTTTTGTTTGTTTTGTTTTGTTTATCCAGGATTCTTTACAGTTGGTTTTTCCATGTTTTTGCTAACTGGAATTTTTTTAATCAGATTTTTTAATAATGAACAGCACTTTAACCTTAAGGTGGACCAGTTGCTTCCCAAGTAGCACTGCTCTCTTATCTAAACTGTAATGCCACTATTTAGTCTGTAACTGAGAATTTCTTTGCAGAAATAACTAAGATACTAACCCCTCCATCATGCTATTTGTAAGGAACAGATTGCTGTGCTGTGATAAAGGGATTAAGCAGGATAGCTTTTGGTAAGAATAGGCATCTTTCATATACCTTGGCTATATCTGCTTATTTTTAAAAGCAGACCACTTTTAAAGGTCATTTGTTTTAATTGTTTTAATGAATGTCATTCCTGTAGGAATAAGGAGCAGTAACAGTAACTGATGATGAGGATGCATTACGGTGACAGTTTTAACTAGCAAGCTGACAAAAGAAAAGGGAAAATGCTTGGGGGGGTTGGGGGAGAGAGAGATGCTGTTCCTCTCATTTCATATTACCTTCTGGAATGCTGGGGTGATGGGTTATCACTGAATCCTTCACAGAGCACTGAAAAGCACATGCAGTGGACAGCTGAGCAGAGTATTTCATATTTGTAAAAAGAGTTCTCATTTTTAGCATACATTTTATCTTTGGAGAAAATATGCCAATATCCTGTTTATATATTTTCGCCGAACTGCTTTATGATGTGTGGTTCTGTATATGCACTGATATGCTAGTGCTCAGCTCACAAATGAGAAGCAGAAAAGTTATTCTTTTTGACAGGGTGGAAGGGGCTCTGTTGTGCTCTTTCGCAAGCCCTTTTATAAACCCTTTTCTGTATTTCTGAATTAAGTCGGTTTTGTTAATGCACTGCGAATCTATGCCATGCTCATGAAGTATAAATAGAAACATTAACATTCACCTTAATTTAAGCATGATAGCAGCCTAATAGAAACTTTAGTTTAGACTGAGAAATGTCATCTCTTTTTGTTTCAGTTGACACATATCTGCTGTTTGGGACCAGTAGGACAAATCTCAGTCCATTTTAGTATTTTTATTTGACAACTCATTCCATTTGCCTTAACCTGTTTGCCTGTTGATCACATAATCTTATATTAGACCAAAAGGGATTGTCTCTCTTCTTTTGTGTCTGTCATATTACAGTGATGAAGCTCTGTTGCCTGTAGTGGCATCACACTGGCAGAACTCCACATTGTGGAGAAGAAGGGACAAGGAAAGAAAGAAAGAGAGAAAAAATAATTAAAAAAAAAAATAAATCGATAGTGTTTAGTTGGAAAGATGAAAATCAGACTTTTTATTAAGTGTTTTTTTTTCCATGCAGTGCACAGGAATTTAATCAAGCAACTGTTTTGCATTACTAAGACTTCACATGCTGTGCTGAAAACTTGCCATTAAATGTCTCCTTCTGGTCTTGAAAGCCTCTTATACGCACTTCTGAGACGTATCTATTCAAAGGTCATATTAATTGTTCAAAGCAATGTTTCAGCACTGGAATATAAAGTTGTAGAAAAAGAATAAGATTTTTATGCTAGAGTCTTTCAGATGTCATTGGAGTAGCAGATGGTATTGCTGATGTCGTGTGTAGTGGAAAGCCTAGATGATAGGAAAGCCTGGGTGAAAGACATTTCACGTTTTGATGTATTTCAGGTAGCTGGTAACTATTTGCAAAAGGAACAAATTTTTTCAGGGGTTTGCTGTCAGCCCTGTAACTGTATAATCATGAAAAGTTCTTGTTGATTTGAAGTTCATGTCGGAGTCATCTTCCACTTCAATAAGTTCAGATGTGGTCAGACAAAGTTTGTAGAAATGTGCAAGTTAAACAGGAAAGCAGCTGAGGAGGGAAATGGAATCTGTTTATTGTTACATATTTATATTGTAATTAGAGCTTTAATACTGAATTACACAGTTTTCACTTTGGCCAGACTTTATAATATGTGACTGAAAGTGTATGTGTATTTATTGTGCCTGTAAAACACAATGTTCACGTAGAGAAAATTGAGTAATCATGTAATCCTGTAGTCCTCTACATATTGAAATGTTTATTTGAAATGCAGATTATTTTTTTTTTAAGAACAAACATGTAAAATATGGAACTTTGTAAGCAGGTGATAAGTTGTTTTTAATTATTAGAGTCCACTAAAAACTTTTAAAATGTTTGCAAGTTTCAAAAAAATGATCCACTATATTGTTATCTGCTGTTCTCCTAACTCCCATACCTTGTTCTTATGTTGTTTATTTTTATCTGTATGTATTTCCTTCTCAACAGTCCCCCATTTGTGACTTCTTTCACAACTCTTTTTCTCCACACGTTAACCCAGAGCATTCTCCTACCTTGAGCTGACCTGCCTTTTGAAACAGTTGCTTATTTGACCTTTGATTGCATTATATCCTTTGCAGGTCTTTCCTCATGAAGTTTAGGGTCTTTACCCCATATTCCTTACTGTCTACCCCCCACGCTCTATCTGCCAACAGCTTCGGTTGCTCAGTGGTGTTCTGCTGTCTGTCCATCTCTGCTTCAGCTGTAGGCTCCTCTGGTCTGCCTGCTTCTCAGCAGCCAGCTCCCTGCTGCCTTGCAACACTCGACAGCCTCTGCTCCTGCTTTTCATTGCTGAGCAACAGAGGAAAAGGCAACCTGGCCAAGATGACTTCTTTGATAGAGTTCTGCTTTCTTCTAATTTGGCTCTTTCCCTGGGTCATTTCCATTCATCTTCTGTTCTTATGTCTATCAGTATTGATTTTACAGGGCTTTTATATTCCATGTTAACAGGAAAGCTTTTCTTTGCACATCAAACCCACACAAAGCCCATGTTCTCTGTTTTCATGTATTGGTGAATATCCCTCATTCTAAACATTACCAAAAATTACATTTATGTTTTCTCTGTGGCATATATTATACATGCCTGAGTTAATTGTTTTAAGTTAAGACACCATAAGAAAATACTAAGAATAGCTTTAGGAATTCTTATTTTCTTTCATTTCTGCAGGAAATAATGACTTGCTTACCAGAGTACTACAAATGGACCCAATATCTCTTTCTTAAGCTTTTTGAAGCTGGGCTAGTGTATCAAAAAGAGGTAGGTACAAACTTTGACCTTTAATACTCTGCAAGTGCACTAACTCAAGTCACTCATTATGTCAGTGGCACATTTCTGGATCATCCATTCACATTCATTAAGTGGATGGGTATTTATTGTGCTCTATTGGTCTTAAATCACTGCAAAATGTAATGAACTTTTTCTATAACTGAATTTTATATATAGTTAAATTTTATATGTAACTAACTAACATGAATGGATATTGTAGCAAGTCAAATCAGAAAGGCTTATTGTCAGTGATTTTCATTGAAGTGCAGGATCAGAATATAGCTGCTATTAGTTTACTTCATAGCTTTAATATAGAATTTTCTTGCTCTTAACTTTCCTCTCATGAAAACATGTAAGATAATGTGATCATGAGGAGTCTCTTCAGCAACAAGATCACTTAACTGTGTAACATAACATAACATAGCATAAGATAGTTGAAGATTATGTGCCTAACCATCCAGTTCTTGGACGCTGTTTGTGATCTCTAAAATACTACAGAAATATTAGATGCTATAAGACTATCACAGCTGCTTTTCTATTAGAGTACATTAAGAAAATATAGACCTTATCATATATTGTAAATAATGTATATCAGGCTATCTGAAAAGGGAAGGATTCAGTTAACTTCGTAAGCAGGAGGTAAAACAAAGATGTTAAGTGAGCATTCCAAAGAACTCTCTGTATAGCCAGAGCAATGCAGTTCCAAAATACCTGAACACCTGCACCTAAACAAAGCTGCAATTTACAGAATCACAGAATCACAGAATCGACTGGGTTGGAAAAGACCTCAGAGATCATCGAGTCCAACCCTTGTTGGACTCGATGTGAATGTTTCTAGCTTAAAATGGAAACTAAGATTTCTTAAATATGCTTTGATATTTCATTTGTATTTTATAGAAACCAGGAAACCCCATAGGATGTAATTAGGGATGAACTCTAATTATTCTCTGAACCCAGAGGAAGAGTTTGATGGTGAAAGGTGGCATTTGGAATGGCAGGGTGTTACTGAGCTGCTTCTGTTTCCATAGGCAAGATGTATTCAGAGACCTCAAACAACAGCCAGCAAAAAGATTCAATATTTGATATGTCCTAATATTCTGGGTTTGGGGAGTGGAGGGGGGGTGGGTAGGGAGTGGTTATGATTTTTTTTCCTGTGATTATTTTCTGTATTTGTAATAAATAAATAGAACCCTTAGCTTTGCCATACAAACTTATTTTTATCTGTGATTTTGCTTGACAAGTGATCCCAGGTGAATCTGAAAAGCACAAGGCTTGCTATTTTGTTAGAAGCAGTAATGATATACAAAACAAATTTTGCATGCAGCATCACAGTACTATGGGATCCTGGAGGTGTTTGGGTGCCAGTGATTGCATCTGCTTCTCTCTTAGAAGTCAAGGATCAGTTTGAGGACTTAAATCAGCATCTGTCAACCTGTAGGGGATGTAATCTCTGATGGATATAAACCGGTTACTTTTTGGCAGGAAACAGATGGCAGAGATAGCCCATAACCTGGGGTCCCTTCAAACAGTCATGTGTAATTAAAGCATATATTTATCCCATGTCTTCAGCCTACCTGCAGTATATATTGGGCAGTACTTTTGCACAGCTTGAAGTCTCCTGTCTTACAATTTCATTTTGGGTATGAGGAGATGATTCATAGTCTTACAGTGGTGAGAAGAGTAATATATGTAGAGTGTTAGTCTAGTTGATGCTCTGTTCCAGGAGTGTGTCTGGCCAGAAATTACCCTGGTAGGGAGACACAGACTCAGTATGTCCTGGAGCTGAAATTAGTGAGAATTAACGATGTCTGTCTGGGTGCTGCAGCATCCCTAGAGGACATCTTTATTCACAGTAGCAAAATCCTCTCTCTTCTTCCTGCAATACTGATCTAGTTAATGTACTGTAGAGGTTATTGACCTGGCCAGTTGTGGGTGTCTTATTTAGATTGAGATTAATTTCTATCTAAACTCTCTTGATTATTTTTATTAGGTATCTGTAGACTGTAGTGGAACTATAGACACCAAACCTGGAGATAGATACTTACACTTAGATACCTGAAGTTAGATGTGATGGGTCCTGTCTTAAAGGCATATGATTTACATTGTTGTAGTGAGGAGATCTAACTAACTTGTGGTGTCTATACACTTTTGTGCTGAGCTCTCTTTGTGTAGATGACATTTAGCAGCTTCCTGGGGCCGTAGTTTCAGAGGCTGTCATTGTCAAGAAGTTACCTCTGTGAGATACAAGTAGGAGCTAAGGATTTAATTTATTATCCACATTCTGGATATTAGTCAAAAGTCTGTGAAAGAAGGAGGAACAAACCGCAACTCGAAAAATTCACAGACAAGAACTTTCAGCTGCAGATTTCTTAAATGCATATTTGCTCTGGTTTGCATTCATTGTTTGTAACAGGAAGATTTATCTAAATAAACAAAGAATGTTATGCTAAATAATTATACTCACATAGATCAGTTTAGTTACCTTCTGAAATTTGAATCATAAATATGGTCCAATATCATCAAAAGAGAAACAGTATTTTTTCTCAACTTTGAGCCATAGCTAATTTAATACAAGCATACACTAATACTGCTTTATGCAGCTGGAATTTTATTGTTTCTTAATATTATCAGACATATCTCTCTCTAACTGTTATTTTAACTTTGTAGTGATGCAGGTTTTTTTCAGAACATTTAAAAGATAATTACTTCAGAGCCAACTTCAAAATGTGTTGTATCATTACTGAAGAAGTTGTGTATTCTGAAAGTTTAGAAAATAGATCTGCAATAGTTGAATATATTGATTGCTTTTAGTTTCCCAGTGAATTTTCAGAAGCCTTTTAGAAAAACCAGTGTGGTGTTATTGGTAGGTAACAAATAAAATGTAGGCAAACAAAAAACATTCAGTTCCAGTGTCACACTGAATTCACACAAGCTTCATTTGAAAGGGAGTTGTTTTTCATCAAAGAATGACTTTCATTCATTATATACAATAAATGTGGTATAAATCAATGTAGGTAATCAGACTTTGTCCATGCACACAGACATACCACACACTGGTAACAAAACCAGTGTCAGTATTACTAAGGAAGAAGATCAATGCATCTGCCTTTCTGCTGTCCTCGCTGTAAGATTTGTAAAATGGTTGTGATATTTACTATTTCTAAGAATATATAGCCTATTTAAAACTAAACAACATCAGTTGTTTGGAGACTGGGGCATTTCAGAAGGTGATCAGTGATAGATAAAATGTAAAGTGAGTAACAGGAGGACAGTGATTAGTTTTTAGATTGAGATACTAAGTCCTCCCCATACCCGGAGAATGCATTTCAATTTTTGAAATGATGTTTAATGTTGTTGTGGTTCAACCCAGCTAAACACCACACACAGGCATTTGTTCACTCCCCACCCCCGACAGGCTGAAAAGTCCTGGACTTGGTATAAACATTACTTAGCAACAACCAAAACATCCCTGTATTATCAATGTTTTTCTCATACTGAATCCAAAATGCAGTACTATACCATCTACTAGGAAGAAAATTAACTCTGTCCCACCTGAACACTATAGAGCTGGATCTACTGTTCTTTCAATCAGGCTGATTCAACTTTGATTTGGCTTGAATACTAAATAACACTCATGAAATGGATTACTCTATTGCTTTTTTTCTTTTTGGAATGACTCTCTAGATTCTTTTGTGGACTTATATTGTTTATGAAAACTGATGAGCTAAATTGTTCAATTCTGGGTGAGAGGGGATGAATTTGATTATTTATGTTTTTTTTTTACTTTCTCCCCAGTATGTTATGTCTGGTATGTCAATTAGCCCCTCAAAAGCAAGGTTTGTAGAGTTGAACACCAACATTTATGTCACTTTAAATCTTCTCTAATGTATTTGTGTTGATAAGGAAAAATGATTCCAAAAGCAATTCACACAGTTGACAATCTATATGCAGAAATGTCAAGTATTTTACTTGAAATGTAGTTGACCACTGTAATACTTCTTTGTGATTCTGTCCCCCGAAGTTGGAGATCCTTGGTTATCCATCCCCCTCAGTCCGACTCAACCCTTTTGAACATAGTGGTGGACAAGCTTTTAACCATCGGATTGTGTAGTTTGCCATATAGTCAGTTGGAAGATGTACCTATTTAATATTATAATAAATGTCAGCCTGTACAGTTGGCATAATCAATCAAGGCAAATGCTCCCAACCACATTCTTCAGGTTTTTGAGTTCTGAGAAAATGAGTATCCAAAACACCTTCAATAGAGTCCATGCCACTGGTTCAAATGAGTGTCATCAAAATGTAGAAAACTCAGGGGCCCAGGGAATGTTTCTGGGTAATTCTTTTGGTGTCTGAAAAGTAAGATTCTGATTTTGAAATAGCTGCTGAAAATATTTTTTTTTTCCTGAAACTTTTTCTAGGCTTTGGTTAATTGGGATCCAGTGGATCAGACTGTTCTAGCTAACGAACAAGTGGATGACAATGGTTGCTCATGGCGTTCAGGAGCTAAAGTGGAACAGAAGTACCTCAAACAGTGGTTTATCAAAACCACTGCTTATGCAAAGGTATGAGAATACAGTTTTTGGAAACTTTGATAGCACTTAAAAGAGGCAACTTTTCATCCAGAAATAATCATCAAGCTGAATGTGGTCTTTTATGTATGCATGTTTGTGTAATACATAATAAGATAATAATATACGTGATCTACACCTGTGTATGTGTGCATGTAAGAAGCTGTTATAGAAGTGAAAAGAAAGACTTTGGGAATAAGAATTTAAGTATTTAGTGTGGGATTAACATTTGAAGAAATTTAAAAGCATAAATTAGAGGTGAATTAATGAATTCTGCATCATATTTTGAGTGTACAGTTATGCAATCTTTTGAACTAAAAACTTGTTTGTCTGTCGACCTGTTGGACTAACAGGCATGAGTATAAGCAGTGGAGTACATTCTCTCACCTAGCATTCATTTCAACATGTGTCTGAAATGGACATTCTTTATGATTAACCGTTCTTTACTGAAGATTCATCTGGATCTTCGATTCTACTTCATGTTCTAGTGTGTTTGACTATCTCCAACTTTAAAAATATTTTCAAGTTATTTAGACATCTTTTTTTGTTATAAGCTCAAATTTTGATTGGGATGGGAGAACATAGCTTCCACAACTAGGAGTTCTTCAACAAAATTGTATTGGCTTTATGCTTTCTAAAATTAAAGGATAGAATTCCTGTTTTTTTCTGAGTGATTTTTTTTTTATTCCATCCAAGTGCTCTGCATATTTGGACTTCAAATACAGATTGAGAAAATTATTCCAAATAAAATATTAAAAATTCATCTTTGACCCTCCTTCTGAGCCTCAGACTTAGAAAACCAAATTTCCACCATCATGCAGGGAGAAAAATTCCAGGTCTCACTCTAGGTTTCACTCTAGGACAATAAAGAGAAAAGCCTTAGATATCACAGAATCACAGAATGTTAGGGATTGGAAGGGACTTCAAAAGATCATCTAGTCCTGTCTCACGCTTTAATTCCTCTTATTTAAAGACAATAATTGAGATGCATGTTTTCTGATTTCGCTGCCTGTTCTCACAGTAAGGAGGGAACATTTGCTAGAGCTGAAGGAAATATCGAGCATGTCTGCATGATCACAAAATGATCACAACCTTCTGAGCTTTTTCTTGGTGCTCTTGTCACCAGATGTCATAATGACCGTTGGGATATTTCAGGGTCTTCCCCAACTCACTGTTTCTCTCAGTTTGAGGCTCAAGATTCACTAGAGTTTCTACCTTTACTAATACACCTTTTGTCTATTGTCTGTTGTTATAGAGGTTATAGGAAATAATGACTGGTACTTCTGGGCGGTATCCATGCTTGCAGCAAATCACTGTTCATTCATCTCCCTCTAAAAGGAGTGAATCAGCCTTGAAGTTTTACTCATGAAGACCAGAAGACAAAACTGAGGAGCTTTTCAGTAACCTTGAAAACACCCTTGACTCATGGTATTATTACATCTTGGTCAATATCCACCCTTCTCTAGGGAGTAGGATTAATCTTTGTCTTTAGTCCCTGTCATGTAATTACAGGAAAGGCATCAGCTCTTGAGGTCTCCCACTTGTCATTCTCCATTAAGTCGGCTCAGTTGATGTCAAGAAGGAACTTGTGCCTTCACAACAACCCCTCATCTTCCCCCCGAAAGTTGTCACCTCAAGAAACTGCCACATCGCCTACCTGCATGAAGGACAAAAGTGCAAATGACCCTTGTTCCTTAACATCTTAATGGCACCATGAAGGAGAGCTTCTTGTACTTTTTGTTTGGGGATATTCATTTATACCAACCTCTACAAAACCTTTAAGCATTACTACAGAGGACGATTGGGTACTCTACAGATCTCTGTAAAAGCTTCCCTATAGTTTGTTCTGTACTTGATTGACATCATAGGGTCTGTGCTAGCTGATACAACCAGGCTGATAAATTATGCCATATTGCTCCCAGCTCAAGTGCTTTGGCAAGCATTGCCTTCAAGTGCTCCCACTTCTTGTATAGTGACAGATGCTACCAAGCATCAGCAGGTGGTTTGGATTTTCCTTTTTACTCACCCTCCACTCACTCCTGATTTTGTTGCTGTGGTTCTGGCACATTTTAGAGAGTCTCACTCTGCTTCTTTTGGCAAGGGCTTTAAACATTTGGTTGTAGAGGGGCAAAAAATAACTTTTTTTTTTTCCCCAGCATTCAAATAAGAGTAGCAGATCACCTCTGCTATTCCAAATCCACTATCTGATATTAGATGGATTTCATGCTTTGGAAAATTAAGACAAATAAATGCCCTTTTTTGGTACTTAATTTTTTCTTTCCAGGTGCAAGAGGCTGGATAACATAGTATGTTATGTCTTACTTTCTGAAGAAGACTGTCTTGGCCATACAGCTCTGAATGGTCAATGAACTGCAAGCCACAATTGGAGATTGTCCTTCAGAGGGAGACAGTCTCTGAGCCAACTCTGGCCCAAGTACTTGAATCTCTTAGAGACTATGTGCCCACACTGGCACAACCAGGAAGCTTCACAAAAGCATTTTGACAGATGCCAAATTAAAACTTTGGCTCCTGTTTCTGAATATCTTGATGAACTATCCTTGAAACTCAACTGTGTAAACATTTCTTTATTCCTTACAGTAGTCATTTCAGTACTTTTCAAGGAATGGTAAGAGACATGAGTCCTTCCTTCTCTATCTGTTTCTTTTGTAAACTTTTTTTTTTGATCCAGGCTGTTTACAGTTGATCTGAATCCATGTTGTCCTAAATAACATAGTGTTGAACACCATGATTACAGCAGTCACTCTTCCTAGCCTATTCCTCAAGCCTTCTTCCCCACCTCTTTTCAAAAGTCCTTGCTAGACCAGGCTTTATTGAGAGACGTTCATTTAGCTTTTTCATTTACAGAGCATCTTGGAGCAGAGGGTCCAAATTTTACAGACTAGTCCTAATTGGTGTGGAGGATAGGGGCATCTCTTTAAGAAGCCAAAGATTTTTAATCACTAATATGATTTTAGGATGATAACATTAGTGGTGCAAATAACTTCACTTCAGCAAGGGGGATTATGTCATGTCTCATGATCTTTAATACACCCATTTCCATAAAGAGATTTTCCTGGCTTACATCGTGGACCAGAACCACTACCAGCAAAACTTCCTTTTCTCAAAAGTCTTTGCTGTTCAGACACTTCAGATATCAGTGCTTCTAATGATAAATTAGTACAACAATTAGATTTGTTATTTATATTACTTCCCTTTTTCGGTTGTTTGGGGCTTGCCATGAATGTGCGTGTAGTACCTTCTCTGCAGTTATTTTCAGGCACCTGAAGGCTCAGGATGCTACCACAGTAGAGAACACTTTTATTCAAGCTAGGCTTAGATGGTGGAGATTATTTATGATACTCCCTATGCCACATTCCTTTAAATGGGAAATCTGGGATGACATTATAAAGACTGTCTTTAATGGCACTGAGGATTTCAAATCTATGGTCAACATTTTTTGTGATAAGAAAGCAACAGAAATAGAACTTTACTCTTCCAGACCTTGTCTGACACTGAGGTCTTTATTCCCCATTTCTGAGTCAATTGCCCATTGAACATTTTTGTCTACTTCTGCTTCTTTTGAAGGTGTCCAGAAAGTTAAGGCAAGATGGTGCCAGATTGGTGTGGTCAAAATAATTCTGATCTGAAGACATATGTTTTCTGTCACTATAGAGCAGCTTTTAGGTCTTTGAGCCATACTGCCAGAATTCGTATCAGAACTCACCTGGCCCTCTGTTTCCTATATCCCACAGCTTGCACAAGTTCATGGGTACAGAGCAGATTTATTCGTTCCTTGTGTGAGATGTTCTTCCTATGATAAGTTTGGGAAAAGGTAGAGAGCCAGGTGGATCAGGATCTCAGTGAGTTGTATGGCTGGATTTCTTTCATCCACTAAACTTTCGCTACTTTTTAATTCAAAATTAAAAAATGGGAGGCACTAAGGTATTGTCTGATATTAAGTTAATTCTTGAACCTTTTGGGGAAAGATTTGTAATTTTTTCCCACTTTGGGTACTTTTAGATTTACAGGGTTAATATTCTTTAAGTATGTTCTACTCCCACTCAGCTTTCTCCAGAGAGGCCTTTATCCAGTTCTGGTATCTCATGGGGGAAGCCATTTGATTTTGGTCACCTTTTGCTTGCACCTTCAGCGGTCACTTACTTCTTCTCAAAAGTTTACAGAAAATCAAGACCAAATATCAGAGAGCTCTACCTTCTGTGCCCTTTTTCTGCAACAAGACTCTCTGCAAATATATTTCCTATTCTTCCAGAAGTTAAGTTGAGAGAGTTGGAAAGCATGTTGAAAAAAAGCTTTATTTCTGGTAACTAACTCCTTTCCTGTGTGGCTTAGAGGAAAATGTAAGTTTTTATTTCATAACCGTGGTTCATAGGCAAGGTTCCATTTAAAATACATCAATGAATTTGCCATCCCTTAATTCTTCATGCAAATTACCAGCTAGCAATAATCCACAAATTATTTTATTGTAACTGTTCAACATATTTATACTGCATATCAATGATCTTTCTAGACACCTGTGTTCCTCACTTTCACCCATTTGTCATTTTATGTTTTCTCCTGCATACTCTATTCTTTAGATTTCTGTTGTGTCCAGAGGAATCATCTGTGGATTTGCTTTGATTTCTTTATTGTTACTGCACCAGCTCATTGTCCTTTCTTGAAATAAAAAATGCCAACAAAGGAGTGTTTGCTCACATGGCAATTTAGCATTGGCAATGAACTTTTTTCAAAGGGCAAAAATACTGACCATGCTTTAAACACTTAGCAAATAACATTTTGGTTATGTAAAGTAATAAAGTAATCGTGACCTATTTTTTAAACTGTGAAGTACATATGAAATGATCTAGCAGCTTTATGGAGTTTTAAGAACATTTTAAATGTCATTTTGCTTCTGACAGATTTCTTTGATAAAAGTATAATGCTTTAACTGATGACATTATTATTCAAATTGTTGTCTGTGCATTTGAGATGTTTAAGCTAAAACATTTAGTTGCTATGGCTACCCAGCTGAATCTGTAGGCAGATTCATTGGAAAAATCTAGCTGTAAATGTTAATATTTTCTGTGTGTACCTCTGAATTGCTCCTATGGTTTTTAAGCGCGGTCAACTGAGTCTTCAAACCAGAATCTGTAAGGTTAGTCTTTGCATAGTCCATGTTTTTCCTAAATTAATTTTATACAACATCTTTTCATATTTTACTTTTCAAAAACGACCTAAATAACCAGAAAATAATCTTTATTTGAACCACATAAAGTAGAAGCAAATTTGAAACTTCAAGTTTTTACTTAAATCATCTCCCTTTTTTGCACAGCAATAAGATAGCATATGTATGCTTAATTTAAATACTAAGGAAAGTGACAGGGCCTAGAAAATTCTACCACTCTAATTTACAGTTGCCATACAGATAAGTAGTACTTTTTCTTAGTTTGTTGTGGTTTTTTGTTTGTTTGTAGGGTTTTTTTGTACAGATATTTAGGGACAAATTCTTCTCCTATTCCATGGGGTGCAGGAACTGAGATGTTTAGTACGGTGCTGACTCTGAAGAGAAAACAGCAAATGATCTACTAGTTCTTCTACAGCTTTTCTCTGGGTTTGCACTGCATCTGACAGCCCCTTTGTCTGGTCTGAATAGTTTTGGAATTATTTCACATAATCGTGTTCTGCTTGTTTTCTTTTCATTTTCTATTCCTGAGATATTAATCAGAATGGTAACGAAACCGAAGTACTGCATTTTAGGATGTTAAGAATCTTGACAATATTTTGGATTTCATAACATAAGGTAATGCCTCGTCATTGAGGCAAATAGAAATTATGTCACTTTTGTTTTTCATGCTTTATGTGTGATTTTTTCACTTCCTACACTTGGGCTCTTGCCCACAGTTGTCTTCTTCCAACAGAATGGGCCTTATAAACCTCACTTTGAAACTTTTCCTCTCAAGTCAGGCTGAGAGCTTTCTCCTGGACAGGGACCAAGAGCACTCCATAGCTTGCTTAATGCTTCATTAATAAAGAAATATCACCGTGGCAAGACAGAAAATTGTTTGTGGGTATTCAGACCAGGCTGATCTTTTCACCTTAGTTTAAATGCAGCATCTCATTTGATGCTACAGCAATATACATTGAAGTTCCTGTTGGTATAAGATTAATCAGGACAGTGAATGCTCAGTACTACTATTAATATAAGTGATAACAAATGTTTTAAAGAGCTTTTATATTTATGAAATCAATTGCTTGTTTATCCCAAAGATAGGCTTCATTATGTTGGAAAGGGAATATCTTCTCTTAGGCAACTGAAAACAATGTGAACAGCTCTGGAGCGCAAATCTGGAGAAGAGCACTGGCTTTACATTTTGCTTTTGAGGAATCATTTCTTTGCCCCTGTTCTATGTAATCAAACCAGAGGTTTGTGTTTGACCATATAATTATAGGGTAAAGAAAGGGGAAAACTGCTGACAGTTCAGACATGTAAGAGAAAGAATTTGACATATACACAGTATCCATGCTATTGCTCCTTTTTAACATACGTTTTCAGTACACTTGACACGTGGGAAATAAGAGTCAACAGTGACCTAGGATAGGTCACAAACAAAAGAACAAACAAAACCCAACGAACAAGAAGAGATTAAATACCATCAGAAGCTGTACTGCATAATCACAGTTGGAACTGTGCAGAAGAGTGCAAAATAAAACAGTGGGCACCGTAACTTTAACTTCCTGTACTTTAATTAATATATTAAGTTGTATTAAATTATTTTTGTACAATCATTAGTTTATATTTGGTTACTTTTTTGGGAGCTTGATCAAATGAAGTGAAGAATTTAATTTGAATCCAAACAGATCTTGAATATTTATTTGATTCTTCCTCAGAAGCAAAGCTTTTAAATTGTATGTTAATTTAGTAGAAGACAATTTTATTTTGCTAATGAATTGAATGCTTTTGAAATGAAGCCTTTTGCTGACCTTTTTATTTCAGTCTTCTTGTCATGGTACAAATTCGTCAAACTTCATTAAAGTGTCTTGATTGAAAATAAAAGTAAACATTTGGCTTTATAGCTTATATTTAGATTTTTCACTTCATTTCATTTACTGTCATAGAAGAGTTGAAACACTCTCACTAAGTATGAAATTAGTGGCAGGCATTGATCATACTAAAAATTTTAGTTCCCAAAGTGAGAGTGTGAATTTTTTAGGTGCTTTGCAGAATCCTCCCTCTTTGAACTACAAGCAGGGAGACTTTTGGAGTTGAGATACTCTTGGTAAATTATAAAGCACTTCTCTTCTTTGATTAGATGGACCTTTTTCTGTCTGAAGGTTACTGAACTGAAGTTATGTTTCTATATGAATCTTGAACAGACTAAACACCTGGATATGTGAGATGAGTTTTCCACTTGCTTTACTTCTAGTTTCAGACTTGGTCATCATTGTCTGTGGTGAATTTTCACCAAACTCATCTTGATTTTGTGACTATCTGATCAGCTCAGCTGGTTGAGTTTCACCTTCTGTCTATGACAGAATTTTCTAGGTATTCTGAAAGAGTAAAGCAGTGAAACATTAGTTTATCTTGAATCTTCAGCTTCTCCAGCACTTATATCAGACTTTCCTAAAAGATGTAAAAGTCTTGAAGTAATTCTCATCCCTAAATATAGCTTTGATTTGTTTAGTTTTTTCCTGAGTCTGTCTGTCTTTAGATCTCAAAGACTGGCAAAGCATACTTATGCTTTACCTTGACTTGTGTTTAATTAAGATGGGAGTAATTTCTCCTGTAATTAGACATTTGCATTTGAAGTTTTCTTGTCTCTTCCTGAGCTGTGAAAAATGAAAGTAGAAAGACTCTGCTATCTAATGTTTCCAAGTTCCTCACTATGAGATTATCACTCACTGCTTACTAGATTGTAACACTGCTGTTGTTCTTTGTCTCTTGCAGAATCCAGCATGGTTTTACTTTTGTTTATTAGCTTGTATGCTGGGAATCTTCTTGTTGATTATCTTTTCTGTGTTCCCTGGTTAACAAACTTGTGGCACCAATGACTAGAAGTTATGTACATACCTTTAAGGGTCAGGATTTTTGTTTCAGGAATCATAACAGTAATTGCAAAATAATAATTGGAGCAAAATTCATATGACTACTTTAATGATTCAGAGGATGTTTTATCAAACATGGCAGTGATTTTAAAAAAGAACATGGAAGCAAAATGAATGGAGATACTATTTAACTTTTCAAATAGTAGGTCTTTTAAAAGGATTTCTCTTAAGCATTTTTTTAAAACTTCCTAATTTGCACAGATGAATTTTGAATGTTCAAGTGCATTTGTGTGTGTAATAATTAATGTGTTTTTCTACTTTCCTGTTAGTGAGTATCCTAAGTTAATTTACTATACAAAAACACTCTTAACATGCTAGCAGTATACATAATGTATATTTTTGCCTCTATAACACTATGTAAAGTTTCTGTAGTTTACATGTTGTTTGTTTTCTACTTCACTTGCCCTTTGTAGCCTTGCCAAGAAAGCAAAAGTGTGTTAAGTACGAAGAACAGAGAATCATAATTCCATACTGAAATTTTTTGGGTTTTTTTTTTTTTTTTTTTTGTGGTGATGGTAGTTTGTTTGTTTTTACTTGTTGGCTTTTGTTTGTTTGGGTTTTTTAACATGCCTTAACACTGTTCTTGTGCATATTAAGATGTGAAGGGTTTGGGTTTGCAAACTCTGCTAGGCTGTGTCATCTGGCAGAGTGAGTTTTATTATCTTTGTTTAGGTGACGCTAAGTTGGCTGTTACTGTATTTAGCTGCATGAAGCAATGGCATTATTAAGAGAATAATTTGGCTCGGTCAGACTGTAGCCTATAGCTCCTAATAAGGCCAACTAACTAGAGTTAAAATCATTATCACACTGGTGTTAAGAATCTTGTTGTATATATTCCTGCAGTGAAAAATCATCTAGGAAGTTTTGCTGGCAGGCAATTACAGACTGTACAATTTCAGCAGAGCACATGCACATTTAGCTGCTTCTGCCAGAAAAATGTGATGTAGAACAGGATGGATATCCAAGCAGGAGGATTTAGAAAAATCTGCTAATGTGTCCAGCCAGTTCTGTGTGTATTGGCACAATTTCATTCTTTCCAAAACGCATGAAATTTTTAGAAAGCATGTCTCCAAGTATTATGTATGTATCTATATCTCTCCAGTTATTCATTATTCATTGGTACGTGTATATGTACATGGACTATTCATTGCAGATAAAGCTCACTAGTCTCTAGAACACTAAAATTAGTGAGAATAATGAGAACTGGGAATTCTCTGTGATATAGTATACTTGCAATTGTGAGCTAAAACTGATTAAAGTTACAGTATGATTTAAAGCCTTCCAAAACCTCACCATTCTTTTATTTATAAATTACAAAAAAATAATCTGATTCTAAAAGATGTAGAAAGCAATAATAATCCCAAGTGGTAATGTAATATGATTTATGAAAGACATGGCCTTTGCTGTATTTTGAATGATAGATATACATCAGAGCAGTAACTAGAAAGTAATCCTTCTGTTATCTTTTATACCTCTCACTTTGAAAATATTTAAGAACGTAGTTAAAACTCAAGAGTTGAAAAATAAGTAGTTGTATATTCACTAATTATCTAATTACCCACTTTTTAATTTGAGCAGCACATAATAGCTACTGTCCATCCTTGAATGTTGTTAGCAATTAATGAGATAGTAAAGAGCTTGCACATTTGATTTTGGAAGTCACAGCTGAAGGAAAAATTATTCAACATGTTGCCTTATTCTCAGATTCTAATTGTAATTGTTCAGCATATCTGAGTCCGAGTGACTCATGCCTCTGGCTATACTTCTGCCAAAGTAAAGAGTTTGGACAGTCATAGAGTATTCATAACCAAAACGTGAAGTATTATGAAGTGGAAATGAGATGAGCTTTGAGTTATTGATCCCTTTGTACATCATCTCCTTTAGTTTTTTATAGATTTATTTTATTAGAAACATACTGTTCAAATTGTGTAAGCAAATATAAGTTGACTTGGAATAGTCTGTTATGCTTCCATGCGACACATCAGAAAGCACTTAAATATATGGATACATAGAAGTTACAGGTTGACTACTGGACATGATGGCTAATGGAGGAGTCAACCCTTTATTTCTTCTCTGCTGCATAAAGTATTATTATATTATTATCTATATTTTGGATTTAATATGAACCCTTATTATTATGATTTGTTGGTTGTTGTTTCGGGGTTTTTATGTACAAGATATCAGCTAAAGATCCCATTCAGTATTACAGACTGTTGTGTTTCGTAAAATACCAATATGTAATATGAAAAATAGGTAAGCAGCTGGAAACTCTGTTTTGCCATTTTAAGTCAGAGCTTGAAAATTTTTGGATATGTAAATGTCCTTTGTCTGGCTGCCATCTCCAGGATATTGTCTAGAACAACTAATCCAAAGTAGTCTTCACATCTGCAAGAACATCTCCTATGTATTTGTAATCTTGTTCGACTCATTGGGTCACTTACACTTCCTGCAGTTTACACATATAGGAAATATTTTCTGTGTCTGTATTCATCTAGGGGTTTTGTTCTACGTTTAAGGCTTAGTCCATACAAAAGGAAGGCCTCTTCTTTTAATAACAGGCTCTCTGTTGGAGACATCATACCTCTGGCTTGCACCATGTTAATTCTCTTCTGAAAGAGATGAATTTGAGGCAGCAGCAGTATAAAAATTCATTTAAAAACTTATCATTTTGCTGTTAGTTATAATTAAACCCATAGTCTTAGTTTGTATGCTTACAAAAATTGAATGTCCTAATTCTTTCTTTTATTGCATCAGGCTATGTTTGATGCTTTGTCCGATCTCCCCGAGTGGTATGGTATAAAAGAAATGCAAGCAAATTGGATTGGTGACTGTGTTGGATGCTCTTTTGACTTCTTGCTAAAGGTAAGTCAGAAATTTCAATGCAGCTGTCTTGGTTGGGCTAAACACAACCCTTGAAGTGCATAATGGGAACGGATTTTCAGATTTAAAAGGTTGGGCACATTCATGCCCAGAACAGCACAGATTCCTAAAGAACCCTATTTGTCATACTTGAGAAAGGGTTCATGTGTTCAAGTGCAACACTGAATGCAATTTGGCCCAAATTTGTGCCAAAGTACATGCCAGCTAGTAAGCATTCTTGAAATTTAGGACATTTAAGAGAGCAGGGTGAAGAGCAGTATCAAGTGACACTGCACAAGTGAGCCAGGATCTAGCTGGGCTTTAGCTCCTCTCTGCACAGCCCCTTCTCTGTCAGACCTCAGGCAAGCCACTTTATTTATGTGTGTCCATTATTTCATTTACTACACACAATATTTAAAATAATGAAAACCAAATGATTATTGTAGTTAGCAATCGACCTACAGAGAAGTCTGGATAGATAGAAAAGATAGGAGGGAAAGAGAAACCTTAAGAAAATTGCAATTATCTACAGAAGTACTTCAGATTTTCTCATTTTTCTCAAGAGATGCAAAAGGCTTCTTGAATATGATAGTGACAGAAGAGATTTTCAGAGACCATGGTGGAATTTCAGTCCTTGTGCTTCAGAGCTTTATTGTGCTCATTTACTCTGGTCTAATATTTAAAAAGTGACTTCTTATTTTAAAATACTGAATGTTGGGGAAAACTCAAATTTGCGACAGCTTAAACTTTCTTAATGCCTCCGAACTGCACACTGGTAGAAGATGCCTTTTAAAAGTTATTTTTATCAATGGTTGCAGAAAAAAACTCCTTCTAAGACCCCCATATACTTCACAGTTAATTGACTTAAAGTTTAAAGCCTGTTAATAGTGCCAGGTGGTAATTCTTAAGCAGTCTCCTGGGTTTATTACCCATATGTTATATCGAGTTGTTTTAGTGTTGTGCCACCTTTTATTCATTTATTTCTGTACATAAGTTGCAGCATTGACTTCATCAGAGAAGTGTAGTAGAAAACCTGGTAGCTGAGAAAAATTTTGAATTCCCTTTAGATTTCAGAGGTAACATCTCATTTCTGTTTCTTGGAAACAGGGAATGCACGTTAAAAGGGAATAGAAGAGTTCCAGTTTACTGAACTAGGGATTGAATATAACTCAGTAGCACAATGTAATATTACATATTATTTTATAATAAAATTTTTAATATATATTTAGATAAACCGAGGCAAGACTGTAAAGCAACTTTGTCAAGGTCTCAAAGTAAATTTTGAAAATATTTGAATGTGAAATGTCCCAATAGTGGGAATGCATCAGGCTTTGTTATTCGGAACTGTGTATTTTCTACACAGATTTGTTATTTCCATAAAAATGAAGGGGAATGTAAAACCACTGCGCTTCGAATGGAGAAAAAAAAATAATCGGGGATATTTTCTGCTCTTTTTCAGGTTAATGGTCAAGTAACAGGAGAGAAGCTGGCAGCTTACACCTATACCCCTGAAGCCGTTTATGGAGCTTCCCATATATACATCTTACCAAGTCACAGCCTGCTGCATGGGAATAGCAGTCTCAAGGAAGTCTTTCAGAGGGAGTTCATCCCAGGGAAAGGTGATATTTTTCTCATACTGCATTGTGTTCTGAAAGGGTAACAATTTTAGAGAATGATCTTCAGAGAATACGTGTCAAGCTGAGCAGGAGCTGTTCCTGTTGAGAGGGAACAGGTCTTTTGATTCTTTGTACATGTCAAACAGGAACACATCAGCCTGTCCTGGCTTCAGATGTGGTAAGAGCAGCTATGTTAGAATTCTTACTTTTATAATGGCTGTGACACTTCATAGCATATAAAAGCAATGGAACAGATTCTTGTTTCTTAGTGTACCAGAAGTGAATAGTCCAACTCTGACTGTGTCGGCCCATTGGAAAAATCTCACGGCCAAATGGTGTTTTGTTGTTAGCACAAAGACAGCAGAACCAACTCGTGCACCAGCGATGATCTTCCCTTGTCACAGGGATTATGAAGAGGGCGATAGATCACTAATACATAGCAAAGTGGATCATTGATAGATAGCAAAATAATCCTCTGCTGTGCAGATCCTTAGTTAATACAAAAATCAGAGTATCCCTATGGCAGATTGTGATTTGTACAGAGGATACAAATAAGTGGTAATTCTTTAATTGGTATTAACTGGTTTCTTGAGGGCTCCTACCACCAATTCTGCCTGTATTTAGCATCTACTATTTTCTCGTTGTTTGGAAAACCTGAAAATTACAAGACTAAATACAATTTCTACTGATTATTTCTTTTTTCTACTTCCGGCTGGTGTTCAATAGTTATTTTTGTCCTCACTGGTAAAGATGAGGCTTCATGTCTATATAATATCTGATGTCAACAGCAATGAAGCAGGAATCTTGTGGGAAATTGTGATGATTGCACAGAACCTGCCTTATTTTTGAGTGCTTCACTTCTATAGCTTTAGAAAAGTTTTCTTGCTAGCAGCAAAAATGGAGCCTGAATGTGTTGAGTATGTGGGGACCTTGTCTCAGAGCTGAGCAAAGTTTGGAGAATTTTTAATAAGAAACATATTTGCCATTCTCACAGTTCAGCTAAATGAAAGCACTAACCCCAAAAATGCACATCCATGTACATGCCCGTATCTTTGGCCCTTGCACATTAAACCAAACCACACAGGTGCAAAACTTGTTTTTAATAAAGACAACAATATATTTTTAATATTATTTTTATGTGAAAATAGTTGAAAAGCTTTTTGTGTGTGTCTGTTGACAATATACTTCGCATTTTGTTTGAGCTAAGTCAAGAAACTCTTATCTGGAATAATGACAGCCATAATTCCCTGAAAAAGAGGCTTTAAAGTGGACACAATTCCAGAATCATAACTATGCTATTACTGCATAGTTCTGCTGTTTGTAAATATACTTATCTGCATTCTTCAGTTGCAACTGGCTGATATTTCTTACTGTTTCTTGAGAATTTCAAAGGCACAGAGGAGTATTTTCTAAAGAAGAGAAGATAAAGGAGAATAATTTCTACATGGACTTTCAGATTTGCATTTCAGCCGTGGTACATATGAAGGGCCAACAATGGCATTTAAGTAAAATGAAATTTTTGGTGACCTTGGATAGACCATATTTTCACAATAACCAATATATTTTTTAAACATTCAGCAGTAACATTGAAATTTTACTTTTTTTTTTTCAGCAGAAATAGTCTTGTGACTCCCTTTCTTCACTGTATTCTCATTTAAATAATTAGGAGGGTATGTTTTTGAGTTTTATAGGAGAGGAAAAAAAGACATTGTATGGCAGAGTAGCTTGAAGTTCTAATACCTTTACAGTTAGCAAAATTTGTATTAATTTACAATCTGATAAGTCTTCTAGTTTTGTTGGTATGAGGTATCTGAGATAAAGATTTGACCCTTATATTGTTCATTATCTCATTATAATACTATGCATGCATTCTTTTACATTTCTAACTTTAATATTGTCTCTTTACAGCTATTATAGTAATAATGTGAGCAAATGAGCAAAAGAAAGAGTGCCTTCATAAACTGGAGTTATTATTTCGGGTTCCAGCATAAAATCAAAATTATTGCTGGATGGAAGAGAGAAATTATTTTTAAAAGCAGACTGTCCTACCCACTCAACATCCTGTTCACAAGGCTTTTTGCTTAGTTGTTTTAAAGAGTGAAATGATTCCTTTTATACATTTTTTGAAAGAGAGGAGGAAAACTATGTGCAGTGGTTAGAACGTGAGAAATTTTATCTAGAATATGAGTGTCTCAGAGACCTGAAATTTGAAAAAGCAGTAATCAGAAATACATAATTATATTATTTGTATTAACAAGACTGATGAGATATAGATACCCTATTCTGTAAAATGCTGTTATTTTATTTCAAGCAGATTTTATGCATAGTAATACAAGACTGAAACTTTCCTCAGCTTAGCTATGAAGGCAGTTGAAATGAAGCTTTTAGTAGTCTATATATTATTTATTTTAATTATTTAATTATGTTAATTATCATCAACTTAAAGGCACTGAAAAAGCTGGAAACAGGTCCAAATTGAGATGTGGGGTTTGAATACTCAGAACTCAGAGTATTCAGGTTTGATTTTCTTCTTGCCGAGCCACAAAGCTGCACATTGTAGATCAGTTTCAATTTATCATCCTTGGTTCTCTCCTCTCTCCCCTTTCCTGTGGACACTGGCTTCCTCATCTCTAATATGAATATTCTGTTTGGAAATCAATTGGTTATTTAGATCTCTGTTTTACACTGGCCAATATTTCTCTTGCTTTGTAGCTCTTCAGTAAGAAAGCAAGTTGTAAGTGTACTACATATACTCCCCTTCAGTTTCATCAGAATAACTGTATTTTTTGTGCTTAAGTTTATAATGTCTGCTAGTATATCACTTAGGGCTTTTTAGACCCAATTTATAACAACTTTGGAGCACACGAATACTAGTCAAGGACTCACTGTTTTTGTTTGGTTTTTTGTTTTCATTATGGTTCAAATCTTACTCTGTTTTTATTCAGATGTTTGTTATAAGAATGTTTTCTTATCATGAACATTTATCAGCTAGACTTGCTGAAGGTTTTAATGTCTGAACATTTTAGAAATGTGGCTTTTAATTTGCTTTATTATACAAAATTCTAAATTAAACTTCATGTATATTTAAGATAAACTGAGTTTCAATAGTAGATAATGTTCTTAGTGTATTTTACTTACTGTGATCATTACATTTGTTTTCAGACTCCCTTACTTCAGTGACAGCTGTGAATTTGCTTACCAATCAGGAGATTCCTGTAGTCATTTCAGCAAAAAACAATTTTGAGAATTTTCTCACTACTAAAATAGGTATGTAACATTTAATGTGTGAAGTAGTAGAGTTTTCAACTGCTGTGTTGGAGCACCAGATACTGTTGTGGTAAATCTTAGAACACAGAAATTCTCTTCTGGCCTTTGGAACTCTGTTCTTTGTTACTGTTCTTCATTAGTGAAGAAGGAAGGGAAAAGTAACTATGTGGGATCTGTCTGGGGAAGAGATTTACAGGATGATAAATTTTAATGGAAATATTATAAAATTAGTACATTTAATGAGCTAAATTTGAGGATCTGCATATCTTAAGAAGATTGATTACCTACAGCGTGTGTGTATTTGGCTGCCTCTCACCATCCTTAATCAAAACAGAACTGTACCATTGTTTGACATAAACATTCTGCAAACAACCCAAACGTTTAGCTTTCTTTGTCTTATGTTTAAATTATGTGCATCCTTATAGAGAAGTTTTTCAGACAGTAAATGTACACAGCTTCCAGGTTTGACTTTTATCTCATAGTGTTTGCGTTGAGTTCAGTGAAATAATTCAGAATTTCTGTTTGACAGTTATCTTAGACCCTTTATCTCCAAAGGAAGCATTTCCATAATTTAGGCACCTAAGTTAGGATTGAGGCTTCATAAAGGGAAGGGGAAGGGTGTTGGTAGAGGATACTCTGAGTTGCCTGGCATGGGCTTCTCAAAGTCATCGATGAAGCAGCCTCTCTTACTCCTTTCCTGCACAGGGAGCATAGCCCCTCAACTTAGGCAGCTAAGTTCATATGGTTAAATGATGCGACTGTAAGACTATAAATTGTACTGACTTTTAAAAGCGATGTCCATTTAAATCTGCAAAGTGTGTCTTCATCAATAGCACCCACCACACTCTCTTTTTACTGTTGTGCTTTGCTGTGGTCTCACCTCAGCAGCAAGCAGTAGACAATGTTGTTTGCCAGTCATAATGGGAAACAGTTCTTTATCTCTTCTACCCCCTTTCCACTGCATCCTTATCCCTTAAACTCCCATTTGTTGTTTCCCTGTTGCTGATACTTCTTTCCTGCCCTGGAGCTGCTACTTTTCTTTTCTACATCACTGCCAAATGTTAGCTACTCCTGCACAACAACTGGACAGAATAAAACCAGCCAACTGTGCAAAAATGTCTTGAAAGAGTGTCACCAGGCTGATGGAAATGATCCACTTGGACTGTACACCTTACATATGCCTTCGTCTTACTCTTTAGGAATGAATCTGGTTTCAAGAACCAGAAACTTCCCTCGTGCAGGAGCAGCCAAATAACTGAGATACCTAATCTTATTTTTCTTTAAAAGCCTCCAACTTGCTCACTGACACGTACTTAGGCCTTATGTCTGTTGGAAACAGCTCAGGTCTTCCCAGGAAGTCTTGGATGCCAGCTGCTGAGCTTTGTGAATGTACATTAATAGCATCATCTTTGCAAAAGAAAGAAGACCAAAAAATGAGGCCCGCTTTTTTCCATGTGTGGAGCATTTGTGAAGCCACCTGTTGCAGGCTGCAGGGCTCTCTGACAAATTAAGATCCATACATTATTCTGTAGCAGGGCCTTGAAATGGCAAGAGCATACATCTGCTGGAAAGATAAAATAGCAATTCCTTATTTTGCTAGTTAGAGAGTTATTTGCCCCAGGAGAGTTTTGCTTGGTTTTCTTCAGTTCACTGCTTCCAAACTTCCATATATTGACAGAGTTCATGTATTTACCATAGCACACATTTAATTGCTTGAGCAAACACAGTTGTAAAACTCGTTTTGAGTAAAGTAGTTTGCATGTTAATAATTTCATGTGCTGAAGAATATTTTGAGTGGTTTTGTCTGTAGTTTTCACCAACCTGATGTTAGCATTGGCTTGTTGAAATAACTTTCATTGCCTTTTAAAGAGGCAGTTGTGCAAGATTGCTCAAAATATTAAATAAATTATGACTGAAAGGAAAAAATACTTAGGAAGATGTATCTCCCTGTGGAAATAATAAATCCATTAGTATCTCAGTGTTATTTCAGAATACATCTGATAACAAAGTTAAAAAAATCTCTTAACTCACCCTGGAAGGCAGTTTTCCAACACAGAACAACGTATCTTTCAAAATACATGCAGCAAAATCAGAGGGAAGATGTCATCATCTCTCAATATGAATAAGAAATATTTTAAAATAATGTGTCCTGCTATGTTGCTAGTAAATTGCTATAATAAAAAGAAGTCTACGTGACTTAGGAGAGGAACTTGTATTAAAGATGTATGAGTGACCCAAATAATAAGATGCAAAGGGAAAGAAAACACCAGGGGCCTTAAATACTATGACTTCTATGACTGATTTAAACAGCAGTAGGAAGTGCTCTCAGTAGCTATATTCTGAATAGAAAATGATGTAATTTGAGTTGCTCTCCTGAGATTATAAACAAATCGTGGCGTTCCTAATAATAAGTTAAAGGGGTAGTAATGTTAGAGACTGTTGTGATGTGGTACATTTCAATAAACTATAAAATTAGATATTAAATTCAGTGTTGAAATTAGAGGACTATTTCAATTGTTTAGTATTTCTTTCTCGTATCAGCAAATAGAATTTAAATCCTTATTATTAAAATATATTATATCTAGGTAATATAATGTAATTGAAATTTTTATCCAAATTTTATAGCTTTACTTTTAGACTTTTTTTGAACCATCTAATTTTCTGCATTTTCTGAGGTAGGACATTGATGAACATTTGGATTACAGAGAAATCAAGAAAATGTGTTTGCAATTATTGCTGCTTGAATTTCACTGCTTAGAGAACATGAAACCATTTTTATTGTTCTTAAATTTTTAAGCTCCTTTGGGCAAATATAAGTCGTTATAATGAGGGTATCATAGAAATAAAATATTTTATCTTGAAACTGATGACTGATAGCCATGTTAGTCAGTCCCTGAGATATTTTGTCTCCTCCTCTAGGAATACCTAGTACAAGTGCAGAAGATGCTGCAGTAGCAAAGGATCTGGGCATTTCTTTTACTGAAGTCATTGAGAGATTGCCAAATGGTTTGGAGAAAGTCATTAATTCTGGGGAGGTGGGTATACAAGTATGGAGTTCTTTCCAACTTACGATAACAATGCAAACTAAATCTGTTCTCTCGAGAGTGCCAAATACTTTCTGAGATTAAAGGGATTTATTTTTTTTTTTAAAATCAAACTGGGCTTATGCTTCCAAATTTCTAGGAATGATTTAATGATGAAATATGTTGGCTCTTCTGTAGCAATAAAATGAGTTTTTTCCTTTTGCACATGAGAGGAAGGTACAGTATTGATCTGAGTTTTATAATGGAAACTTAATCATTAAACTCATATTAAAAGTTGATTCTTATTTCATCATCTCAATAAATTTTTAAGATAAATATTATCGTATTAGTCCTTTTTCCACATATTTACTGAAATGTGATATAAACATTTATGATAGCATCTGCTTGAAGTGACATAGAATATTATATTTAAATAAAATCGATATTGTGTTCTAGCTCTTGAAAAAAATGCATTTCATAGCAGACAAAAAGCTCATATTCTGTTGCATGGCAGGTAGGGTCCAAGTAGTTAAGATGTGTGTGAAAGCAAGAATAGAAAAACCTCAAATGCACGCAGGAGAAGGGAAGCTGGTTTACCGTCCATATTTCCTCAGTCTCTACCTTGTGTTGATGATATTCTGGAAGTTTCAGCATAGAGCAGTTGATTAAAACATCAGCAGTAAATGCAAATATCTGCCAATCAAGGCTGAAGGGATCTGCAGTGCTCTTTCTCAGCCTTGTTCTGTTCAGCCCATCCAGAAAATTACCCTTTGAGTAAGAGGGTTTAAATGAATCAAGCAACTGGTATGTGAATAGTCTCTTGGATTGAAGGATGTTAAGCAGTGGGAAGGGGAAAATTAATACGAGGCTCATAAACTTTGACTCTCAGAAATTGCATTTGTGACTTTTTTGTCTGTTCTTGCATTTTTGCTGATGGCAAATACACATTTTTCTTTCTTCTTCTCTCTTTTTTTATTTAATCAGATCACAGGCATGACTCGTCAGGAGGCTTTAAAAGCTATTACCCAGCAAGCCAAAAATAAAAGAATAGGTGGAGACCTAACGAGTGACAAATTAAGAGACTGGTTAATATCTCGACAGCGGTACTGGGGAACACCTATTCCTGTCATTCACTGCCAGACATGTGGCACTGTCCCCGTACCTTATGAAGACTTGCCTGTGGTGTTGCCAAACGTGACCACCTTCACGGGAAAGGGAGCCTCCCCTTTGGAAAGTGCTCCAGAATGGGTGAACTGTCCCTGTCCCAGGTAAGCCAATGCTGCATTTACTGCAGACTGGGAGAGATCACTTCGTACGTGCCTTTTTCTTGTGCTCTTTCCATGAGTGTTGATAACTGACCACTCTGAGATGGGATGCTACTCCAGAATGATGCTTAGTCTCACCCAGAATAGTTGTTTTTTCTTTTTTCTTACATACTCTGTAAAACTCCGTTATTTTTGCAGCATGACATGCACTGATATTTCTTTATAAACAAGCTGAAGCAAAGCTCACTGTTTTTAAGTTGGGGGAAAGAAAAAGGGAAAAGAGAATGATTTCTCTCTGCCCTCCATTTCTTAACAGTATTTCTCACTTCATTTATTACAAGAATTTTCATTATCTTTCACCAGCAGAACTCATATAAAGCTTATAATGATCATTGAATTATTTCCTTTTGTTAAGGAAACTAACATCATATTCATTTTCTTAGTAACAGTCAAACAATAAAGTGTTTCCTCAGCTGTATAATTCTTTATCATGAAGAATCACTTTCACTGTGTATTAGAGGTGACAGCATGTAATTCAGGTTGAAAGAGACAGTAAGTATATGTATCTTGTCAGTGTCATAATCTTTATTTTTGTAGTCCAGCTGTTTAAGAAAGAAAGCAGTCTAAATTGAGTGATATGTCATGAAAATCAGTTGTCTAATCTTGAGGGCTGCTGAGATACTCTGTACACTGGAGTTTGCACACAGGTTCTGCAGAAGAACTGATAGAACATGAGGTATCCCAGAGAAGTTTTTAATCAGTAGTGCAGTGCAATGCTGCTGCTAACAGACTGACCAAATGGGAAGGGGAATCAGACATATAAATGACATTAGGGCTCTCATTGATAATGCAGCAGTTTTAGTATCTTTATTTGGCTTAATTCTCATATGTTTGACAGCTAACTTCAGTATTGCTCATCCATATGTCTGCTACAGTTTCAAATCCTTTGAGCTGTTGCCTTTGTGTATGTAGTACTTGGTTTTCCTTGCTCTGAGAAATTACGTAATCCCTTCCTTTAATCCTTCTGTCCAGTAATAGGGGTTTTTTTTTCATTAATTGCGTTTAATATCTAGAATTAATAAGGAAAGCAAGATGGAAAGATACAGAAGTCTGTGAGTATTTGAGTGACAATAATGTAGGCAATCATAATTGGGAGGAGATGCCCAAGTTATTCATCATTACACAAGTCCAGGTAATTGAGTTAGTTGTCTCAAGGTCATCTAATGAGATAACAGTGTTGTGCCTGTTGTATAAATTTTGAATTATGCTCATGCCGTCTGTGTCTTAGTGATCCATGTCCATTTAGAATACAGGCAACATCAGAGGCAGGAAGCAGGTATAATTATGGTTCAATGACTGTAAAGTATTCTTGATTTTGACTGAAAAGCCATTCTCTTTCAATGTAATACAGTATTAGTTTACATTGGCCAAGTAGAATTTAATAAAATGGTTACTCTATACTGAAAAGCAGTTACTCTACATTTAAAAAAGCACTTAGAAGTAAAATTTCTTTGCTACATTATTCCCACTGAAAGAAAAACTCGCTGGTGGAGAAGGTCCTGGAGCAGAGACAGAGAAAAGGAAAATGTTAATTGGTGGCACTCTCCTGAACTTGCCTCAGCAAGCCAAGCCGAAGTATCAGGCAGACAGGCAGATACATGTTGCAGCTCAGTTATCAAGCCTGATCACAGAGTAAATATGCAGTTGGAAAACATTAAATAGCCAGTACCCACTTATTACGTATATTTATTACACATATACATACATTTAAATGTAGATACCTTCATAAATTTCATACATTTGCTACATAGAGCCAGTGGTATTTGTGTGCAAGTTTGTTACAGGTTGCAAAGTGTTATTTATACTAGAATAATCCCATTGTTTTAACAGTAATAGTTTTAAGAGGGATCATTTACAACAAGTGGAAATTTATGAAATGTGATTATTGGCTCCTGCAAACATATAATTTATATCCAGGGAGAAACTAGCATGAAGTAACCTGAGCTTCTAAAATTTGTTTTAAAACTGTTTCTTAGGTCTACCAATGTAGAAAGTAGCAGAAAGTGATTTGCAGCAATCACAAATTAAAATTAAGCTACAAGATCTACAAGAGATTTGTTACATCTCGGTAAAAACTGAAATTGAACTAAGTTGTTTTTTTCTGGAGATGATAAATGGAACCCACAAACACCTTTTTGTACAGACACTCAGAGAGGCAATGACCTGCTCCATCTGCTGAATGTTTATAAGATGATTTGTCCGCTGGTACCTAATGAGTGTGATATATTTTGAGTTCCCATTAACAATATTGCAAAGTACACTTGTCTGTGCTTCATTTCTTTTAAAATGGCAATTCTAAAAATTTCCAGGGATTATGGAGAGGGCTGTCTGGTGCGGTGCCATCTCCCACTATTGCTGGATGCTATGGCTGTTCAGGCTTCTTGCTCATTTTCATTTTGTTTGGTTTGGGCAGGAGGGGGAAGGAGAGTGGGCCTTGTTACTTCTGTTGGGCTTCTTTTGAACATACCACTCTTCAGACTGTCCAGACCCGTTAAGTTTTCAGTCTAAATGTCTTCATGGCCACTCTCTACATCCACGGTTGTTTTCTTCCAACCTTGTCACTTCTCTGAAAATAACTTTTCTCCTCTCTTCCTCAGGTGTAAGGCAGCAGCACGGCGGGAAATCGATACCATGGATACATTTGTCGATTCTGCTTGGTACTACCTGAGGTACACTGACCCTCACAACACAGACAGGTGAGAGCTGCGGGCACAGGGCCATCGGGTGGGACAGCCCCCTTGACAGAATCAAAGGGAAGGAAGAAAGAGGAAAGAGCCCAAACACTCTTGTTCTTGCTTCTAACTGCCTTTTGTGGAGGCTGTGTAAACCCCTGGGCTGCCCAGATTTTGTCCCCATGCTCTGACGTGAGCACAGCACAGGATAGACTAGGAATTGCTCTAAAATTGTGGCATTTTATTGCGCCCATGCCAGGAGTTCTACAAGAGCAGAATGTGTAGACAAAACTATGTTAGCAGGCAAGGAGCAGAAGTTTGCATGAAAGGGCATTATGGGGCAGAGGAAATGTTCAGCTGAGGGGCTGAAGATAGTCCTTAGTGGAAGATGCCATCAAGAATGGCAGCCTGCTACAGAATCATAGAATCATTTTGGTTGAAAGAGACCCTCAAGATCATTGAGCCCAACTGTAACCTAACTCTAGCACTAAACCATGTTCCTAAGAACCTTGTCTATACGCCTTTTAAACAGCTCCAGGGATGGTGACTCCACCACTTCCCTGAGCAGCCTGTTCCACTGCTACTGTGACTCTCTGAGATGGTGGCAAGTTGCATGGAGTGTACCCTCCCTGACAATACACTGAGTATTTCAGTGTGTGGACAGACAGTGCTTTTCCACTGGTAAGAAGAGGAATAGTATGGTGTAACATCCACAGCCAAAACCAGCACCTTCATTTCTCTCTTTTGGAATTCCTGTAACTGTTGCTATTTCCTCGTCTGCAGACCTAAAGTGAAGTGGCATCTCAGCAAGCTCCTGCTGTGTTGGCACTTCGACTATATGCATAATTAATGAAAGGAGATTTTTCATGTGCTGCATATGAGTGGCTGCAGCATGGAGAGTGTGGGAAGACAGATGTAGTTATTTAGTTGTTTTTCTGCTTCATAGCCTGCCTGTAGTACTGCTGCTGATAGCCAGTTTTTCTAAAGAGAAATTAGGGGAACAGCTTCACTATGTAGTTTGAAGAAGACAGAAAAAGTTGCATTTTTTAGATATTGATACCAAGATGTAGGGCTGTTTGGGGATTTGATGGAACACCTCTGCTCTGAGGACAGGCTGAGAGAGCTGGGGTTGTTCAGCTGGAGAAGAGAAGGCTCCAGGGAGACCCTATTGCAGCCTTTCAGTACTTAAAAGGGGCCTGTAAGACAGATGGGGACAGACTTTTCAGCAGGGCCTGTTACAATAGGACAAGGGGTAATGGTTTTAAATGAAAAGAGGGGAGATTCAGGCTAGACATGAGGAAGACATTTTTTTACAATGAGGGTGGTGAAACACTGGCCCGGGTTGCCCAGAGAGGCAGTAAATGCCCCATCCCTGGAGACATTCAAGGCCAGGCTGGACGGGACTCTGAGCAACCTGATCTAGTTGAACATGTCCCTGCTCATGACAGGGGGGGTGGACTAGTTGAGCTTTGAAGGTCCCTTCCAATCCAAACTGTTATTTGATTCTATTACTTATTTGTTGTCCAGAGCAGGGTGTGGGTACATCCTACATACCATGTGATCCTAGTATAGCTGGGCAAATTAAACTTTTTTTATATATTGGCAGCACCAGTTAAACTAGAGAAATATCTTCTGTGAACACTTTTATTTCACATTAATTTTAATAATTTTCTAGTGATACTGTGGATTTATTATTAATATGATTAAATTATTCCTCTCCAGTGACAGTTTAAAATATTTTTTTGTGCATGGATAAGAGGGACTTTTCTAGAAGCTGAAGGTGAAATAAGTCCAATGTAACATCCAGCTGTCTAACAGCTTACTGTAGCTAAATCTGTTTTATATCGAAATACCATTTTTATGGTCTTCTGGACTAGATCACTACCTCCATTTGATTTATTTATTTGGGGTTTTTTAACGAAGCTGCGTATACATGAACCCTTTATTTCTACAGGTTGTATTTCACAGGTCTAGAATCTGAGAGAAATACTCTGTTGATTTTGGAACCCTGTGAACAGTTAGTTTTGCTTTGTTCCTCTGAAGGCAAGAATCCCAGATACACGATTTGCTTCTGGGCTCATCTGTGAAGGAAAAAAGTCTTGTTATAACAAAAATTACTGATGGAATAATTGAACAAGATGTCAAAACAAGTAACTTTCTTAGAACCAGGCCATAAAGCTTACACTAAAGTTGAACGTACATCCAAATGGTATTTTGAAGGCAGGAGACATCATATTTAATGAAGCAATAAGCAATGCTAGTAAACCATGCAGGTGACCTCCAACAACATAGTAAATATGCTCTAAATTACAAATTCGCTGTAGATTCATAGTACATACTTCAGTTGGAGTATGATGAACCATCTGACTCTTCAGAATGTTTTGCAACCTTATAGTTAACTGCTTCATTGCCCCCTAATGGCAACAATGCAAACCTATGTTTTAAAAAAAAAAAAAATCTGTTTTCGAGTGGGCATGTCTTTTTCACTGTAATATATTTGTATGTAAAACTTGATAAACACTAAAAAAATTAAAGGGTAGCCACAAGGTATTTATGAAAAAAATCATTTCAAGAGCAAGCAAATGTTTTCATCACTTTCTCAGGTAAATGTATGTGAAATCTTACTTGCTTCCCTAAAATATATTAAAATAATATTTTGTGAATCGGCTTTTCAGAGGCAATTGATTTTTTTCTATAATTTAATAAGCATGTAACTTCTTAAAAATTAGAGAGCTCTGATAGCATAATAAAAGTTTTATTACACATGTATAGCTCTCATTAAATAATACTGTCTAGTCAAGTATGTTGAGCTACTTTAGTAGAGCTGATCTTTCTTTTCCATGCTGTATTTTTTCTATAATTGTGTTTTTTCAGGCCCTTTAATAGCGACTTAGCAGATTACTGGATGCCTGTGGATTTGTACATCGGAGGAAAGGAGCATGCAGTTATGCACTTATTCTATGCAAGGTTTTTCAACCATTTTTGCCGTGACTTAAAGATGATAAAACACAAGTAAGCCTCATATTTCTTTAAAAATCTTTCATATTTCATTTGACTAGCAACAGTGTCAGTGGACGTTGTTATGATGATAGAACATTACATTGAATAAGCCTGAATTTTCCTGCTTGTCAGTCTTGGCTAATTACTTGGTTTCTCAGTTGCATTTTCTGTGTGCACACATACATGGCATTTTTATTACATGACTATTAGCTGGCTCAGAGCAAGTGATAAAATGTTGCTCTAGATTTTCAGCTTGCATAAACTAGTAACTTCAGGCATTCTCAGTAGTGCTATTATTTCAAATTAGGTAACTTCATGCACAGTAATACCACTAGTTTCAGTGGAACCATGCATACGTGGAAAAATGAGCACTTCTGTAATTCACTGCAGTATTGGAGCTGAACAATGCAAAATAGTTTTTGGTAAGCAAAAGCGATGTATGTGTCAGCTGATAATTTATTTTGTATTTAATGACTTTTATATAAATTACTTCTAACTACTCTTGTTGATGATGGTGCTATAGCCTAATTCATTACCCTCTGTTTTGATTAGAGGTAAACTTTAAGGCAGGAAGATGAGTCATCTGGTGTTCTGTTCTTCATCCTATCAGATTCACAGCTTGACGTCTCCATTACTACTGAAATTCTGCCCTCTTTTTGACCTAAAATGCCATCTCAAGAACGCCTTAACAGGGAGAATGCTAGTGTCAGAATAGTGACATACTGTCCAATCCCCTGTCCAGTTCTCCCATCAGCAGAGATGTTTGAATATACTGAGTCAGAATGGGTGATCCCATGACAACAACTGCTTAGCAATTTCCCAGCTGGCAACTTGTATGCATTCATTCTTTACTGGTATCCACTCTAAAAACTTGATGGAAAGAGGAATGTACATATACCTGGCACTGAACTCTCTTGAATGAAGCAATTTTCCTACAAAACTACAACTGAAGTAGCTGTATGCCAGAAAATGATGCACTAGTTAGTGGAGACAGCAGAATATTTCCCTGAGTTACTTCATAATAATTTGATGAAAACAGGAGATGTGTTTTCATCACTCATTCTTGCCTGCAAAACAGTTTTTAGTGAAAACTGTATTTGGGATTTTGGATGTGGATGATTTGTGTACCTGCATTTCACCCTGTTGTCTCCAGCTTGCGCAACTACAGCAGGAAGGCTGTTCCTATTCCAAGGGAGTGGACCTCTCAAAGCAGATCATTTCTGTTATAGGCACTGTTCCTTTAAGCAGAGAATTTCAGAGCTTTTCCTTGCTAGCAATTTCAGGCTTATCGGTTCTACAAAAGACTTCACAGTCCTAATGTTTCAGCCACCTAGTGGAGCTATAACACACAGCAGCAAAATGTTCTTTTGCTAGTCAAATTCTTTCACCTCCTAAAACAACATTAACTATGGTGGCTGAAGTATTGTCACTGTAAACTGAGACCACAAGGAAGGGGAGGTTTGCTTGCAAAGTAAGTGGTTCACTCCGGTGTGCAAGAAATTTATGAGGTATGGGAAGAGGCCAGCTTGGCTGAAAAGGGACCTCCTGAGCGAGATCAAGCACTAAAGAAATGTATGGAAATGAGAAGTGAAGATGGGCTACCCCTGGAAGAATGTGAAAGCATGAACTGGGTAGGCACCGTGAAATTAGAGAAGGCCATAGTTCATCTGCAATTGAAATTGGTGAAGAATGTGAAGGCATTAAGAAGGGCTTCTGCAGATACACTGACAGGAACATCAAGGCAAGTGTTGGCCTGGTGCAAAATCAAAGAGCCTAGTAGTAAAGGACGGTCTTTGCTTTGGCCTTTACTGTGAAGGTTTGTGCTTAGTATGAGAGTTTGAGGGAGAGAGGCACTACCCACTTTAGAGTAGGATTGAGTTAGAGGTCACTTAAGTAATCCGGACACATATAGGTCCTTGGGACCAAATGGAATGTATCCAAGGGTGCTGAAGGAGCTGGCTTTCTGAAGGAGCTGGCTTTTACCATTGTGAGGCTGTTGTCAAGTGTTTTTGAAAGGTCATGCTTATCATGGAATGTCCCTGTTGAGTGGAGAAAGGCAGACAAAAACCTCATCTTCAAGAACAGACACAGACAGCAGTTGCAGTCTGCTACAGGAGGATTATAGAGCAGACAGAACCAGACTCTTCTCAGAGGTGTACAGAGAAAGGAAAAGATAACCAGTCACAGATTGCAGCAAGATCCAACTGGATAGAAGGAAAATAATTTTGACAGTGAAGGTGGTCAGACTGGAACAGTTTGACCAGAGAAATTGTAGAATCTCCATCATTGGGTATTTTCAAAACTCAGCTGGATGAGACCCTGAGCAACCTGAAGTTAGGTCTTCTGTGAGAAAGGGGTTGGACCAAATGACTTCCAAAGGTCCCTTCTAGCCTATGTTATTTTAAGAGTCCGTGATTCTGTACCTGTATGAATTTGAAATGTGTTTTTTTCATACTCTGCTGTGACAGAGCAGTAATACCAAAGCACTGTGCCTAGATTGGTCTACATATGGTAAATTGCAGAAAAAAACCTCAACTTCAATTAAAAAAATGCTCAAGAAGCACTTGACTATGTCTAGTGACAATACCAAAGAAAATTTCTTTCTGTACAAGTAATTTGCAAGACTGTGGAGAATTCCTTTGAGGCCATATACAATCTCAATAACTGTTTGTTGCACACATGAAGATATGTTACAGCATTGCCCCTAGAATCTACTGTGCATACTGCTTATATGTGTGCTCAGAACACGAGATGACTGTAACAAATTCATCATTACGCACAAAATTGTTTGCTTCCTTTAGCTCTATGCACTTGAAGCATTAGGCGCTTTTAAGTCATGAAGTTAAATTAGGATTTTGTTTTGATACGGAAATCTCAACTTCTTTATAAATGTGACCAGGTGTTTAAAATATGTTTTAGCATTGGTCAGAAGCCACTTTTGCTTAGTCTTCTCTTAGGAGAGCTCAAGGGCTGGTATGAGAGATCTGAAAAGAGTGATTAGAAACAACAAGCTTATTGTTAGGAAGTTTAAAGCCATGGTGTTGAAGCCCACAGCTTCGAGGGAAAACATTAAAATGTTAAAAAACACTGCCCTCTTGTGCATTTTCAGTCTTTCTCTAGCTGCTCAGATCTTGTTCACAGATTAAATTAGTAAAATTCTGCTACATCTCAGTTAATGAGAGCTGCCACCATTTAAAGTGTTATCTAGTATCCTGACAAGTTTTTATTATTACCCTATTAATCTGTAGGAATTTTTCATTTTGATTGGTTTTCTTCAGGGAAATTTTCATTGTTTGTCTCCTATCCTCTTACTTTCAAATCCATGGAAATATTTTCTGATAGTCTTAAATTCTGTACTAATGGCTATTAATATGATCAGGAAGGTGAAACCTAAAGTTTAACATTTCGTAGTTCAGATTTTCAAAGCAATCTCTTCAAATATTATGTACATTATTACAATAGAAATATTATAGGCCATTATTTTGCAGATGTCACACATGCTTTCATAAAAAATGCAATGTTTCTAGGCATCTGAAATTGTAAAGGTGTGAATATAGTTTAAATATTCCCTGATGATGCGGCATGATCTTTTATATTTTTAATGATCAAACTGGAGATGTTGGGAAGTGTTGCTCATTTCCTCAGGAATAACAAGGCAGCATAAATAGCACCCTCTGGGTATTGGTACATGTGACAACAGATTAAGCCCAAATTGATGTCATTTTCTTTTAGAAATCTGGTCTGTAAAGTGTATTGGTTCTGGGATTAATTCGCAAGCCTGTCAGCCTTCCCAGCTGTGACCACCGCTGGGAGAGGGGCCAGGTAGGCAGCTGGGGCCAGCAGCCTCCTGCCTGATTCCAGCCTGATCCACCATGGTGAGCATGTGCTGACACACTCGCTTACACCTGCTCAACTGGATTATTGCAAGTACAAGTTACACAGATTTTGACTTTTCCCTAGATTTTAGTAATTGGTTCTGCCTGATGAATAATTGGAAATGGGATCTAGCACATTCTCCCCAGAGGATTATAAAGCAATAAAAAAGTTTATTGTTGCCATTAAGTCAGCAGATTTGGCTCTGACAGAGAAAGCACTGTTTTCACATAGCTACATTACAGAATAAAAGAAGATAAGTGTGTGACAGAAATAACTTATCCTGTAAAGGCAGGATGTTAGAGCTTCTCTGCATTCATTAGGGACTTTGTCAATAGTGTTGACTGTAAGTAAAAGCACTCAGCTATTGTCTGTGTAAAATCTGAACGTTCAATATTGTTTGATCTTTTTTCTTCCTAAAATGATGAGTTCCCACATCCCCCAGTCATTTCTGGCTTTCTACAGGATTGCCAGGTTGTTGCAGGTAGGTCTGACTGCAGGTTTCACAAGCACCTGAACTCAGGTGGCAGTGACTGACCAAGGTCTTGTCTTGGCCCCAGAACAGACTGTCGAGTTCTCTCAGCCTCTCAAGAAGTGTGGGATGCAGATACAAGCAGTGAGCTCCCTTGCCAGAGCCATCCTTTCTTCTGACTCTGCTCTTTGTCACTGTGGCAGGCTCCACAGAGTCCTTCCAAGCAGGTCATTTGTAATTGGATTGAAAGTCCTACTCACGGTGTGTGGAGGAGAACAAGCAGCCTGAGGACTTGGCAGTGAGCCAAGTTCCAAGTTCCCAAGTTCCTGATCTGTCAGTCATGCTTGCCCCTCCATCCATTGCATGCTTCTATATAGAGAACTTATTCTGTTGTAGAAATGAACCTGTACATGAACATTACTGAAAGGAAAAAGATGGGTTACACGCTTCATGGCTAGCACAGCTGATCCTTCTGGGAGGTGTCAAGCAGACTTAACAGGTGGGGTCTCATCTGACGTACATCTTCAAAAGCTGCAACAACTCAGGCCACGGTGCCCATACTTCAACGTGGACACAGACCAATTTCACAGGCAGGTGAAGGCACATCCTGTTCCAGCACCCTTACAATCTGAAGTGTAATCAAATGTTCAAAGAACTCAAGCCACCTCTTCATTTTCTGTGCCAGAAATGTCTGTTTGAACACAGCTTCACTTCAGGTGTGCGCAGTGGTGTGGCTCAGGAGGCGTTTATGACGCCAGACCATGACTGGTGCTGCAATATTTAGATCAGGATCGCATCACACCTGATGTGCTGCCGTGTCTTGGCAGTTCCCTTCTGCAGCCAAGAAACACGTCGCTTTCTTCAAAGAGGAAGGTTTTTAGGTGTTTGGTTTTATCAATGTAAATTAAAGTGTAACTCTGAGTGTGACCATGAGATGGAGCCACCACAACACTGGCAAAATCTCTGTACACTGCAGGAGAAATACACTACGGGGCTTGATCTGTTTCTGAGCCCTGTATTTGTAAGATGGGCTCTGGCTTGCTCATTTTGGGCATGTCTCCATTCTCCTGCGGTCTCCCACTAGGAACACGTAGGGGTTTTTTTCCCCATACTTGGTAATGTATTTTGTATTGCATTTTTGTAGCCTCTGTCACCATAAACAAAAATAGGAAATGCTTATTCCTGCATTCAGCTTTTACTAACTTGGCAGATGATCTGCGCTTACTCTTTGTCGTTAAAAACAAGTCTTCCTTGGAAAGTCACTTCTAATGGAGAGCCCTATCTGATTTGGATTTTCTGGCTACTTCATTAGCTTTATTTTACATAGCAGCAAGTGTAGCTCTTTTAATAATGGTGTGAGACCTTAAAGAGACTGAAATATGCAGTGACAGGGGGAAAAATATTTTTATTTTTTCTTGGTGCAATAACTTTAGTTTGTATAAGAAACTTATCCTGAACAGTTATCTCCTGAAGCATTTTTCCACCATTTGTTGATGACAGAATTACAAGGCTTTTGTTCCTGATTTTAATCTTCTAATTCACTTGCATATTTTGAGATAATTATTGCCTATTTTTAAAATACTTTTTCTTGCTTGTCCTGTCTAAATTTGGCTTCAGTTCTCACCTCCTTAAGTTCCTTTGATTTATTTCTAAGCAACAGGATTTTTCAGACAGTCTGTGAAATATTGTCTAGGAAATGTTTATAGAGATGCTTGAATTGCTACTCTCATTTAATATCATTGATAAAACCAGGTGGCATGGCAGAGATTAGTGCTGCCTGGTGACTGAGTGATACACCACTATGTGCCGGTACTTACGCAGTATTTAGAAGTATACAAAATACGCAAGGAAGGAAACTCATGTTGAAACATGAATATGTTGAAGATAAAGTATGAAGCCTGTCACATGGCCAGTTTAAGGCTTTTCTTTCAAATATCATCTTACTTCAGAGTCACCAAAAGGTTTAAAGACTAGTCTTTGGAAGATACTCACTTTAATAAGCGAAAACATGCATAATTGTTATAGAATTTAATAATACTTTAACTGTATTATTAAATAAATTATGGTGTTTTAAATCATGAGATAAATTGCCATATAATTTATATTTCCTAATAATGTAAAATACTAAATGAACTCCTTAAAAGTGAGTAGTGTTTTAGATTATGACTTCTTTGTACATGTGAAGTGAAATGTGGAAGTCTGGTTTTACTCTTTCTTCTTTAGATGGTTTTATTTCAGCTTTATGAAAAAATATGTAAGTAGGAGGAACGCATCCCTTTTACACAAGTTGATTTGGTAGATGTGTGGGGCTTCATTTGATGGAAGTGGGGGGGATCCAGATTACTTGATGTCGAGCACACATGTGGGCATTAGGAGACGCAAGTCAATAGTAACCAGCGTTGGTTAGCACATCCTCCAGTATGATGGTCACCAATCTCTTCGTGTTGGAGGATCCCAGGAGAAGACTCTCCAGACCGTGTATGCTGGCTGGGCCTGGCTTCACACCTCCTCCTAGGCCTCTACTCTTCTTAGAGTTGCTGGTAGAACTGACTTGCTTTCCTGGTCTATTGAATGGGGGCCAAAACATCTAGAGATCAACTTTGTTGCCATGTTTTTTAGAAGAGGAAACAGCAACAAACGTCTGACTTGATGAATTTGAAGTGCAAGGTCATTAAAGGAGGTGGCCACAATAATGTATCTGTCAACCAGAGCAGTGTTTACTGAGCACTTTCTTCTTGCTGAGTGTACTACTACCCTTAGCTTTTGTGCTTTTAAGGCTCTCCTTAGGTCTATCATTCACACGTTTGATAGGATGTTACTCTTCCTGATGTGAATTTTGCCAGAAAAGTGAAGTTTTAATGTTCAAGATGCTAAAAAAGTGATCCACAGACATATGAACTTTCCAGCATTGCCATTTTTCTAGTGTACTTTTTTCTTACAGCTAGGTCTTCATGACTAGTTCTGCAAAGGCACAAGGCACGCAAGTGCTTATATTAGAGAAACTGTCTTCTCTGTTTATAGAAAGAAACATGCAGCAAGATTTTGATTTGTTCAAAATACTGTGCTCGTCAGAGAGAAGCTAGTGTTAAATATTTGTAAGACAGTGAGGCCAGGTACTTGAACGCTTTTATGCATAGAGATTTAGCTTGAATTTAGTGAAATTGCACTGTTGGCCAAGTAATTTTGGTGTATAATCCATTTGCCGATTTGAAAAGTGATGTTAGAATAACTCAGTACTAAATCAGCATGCATGAATGTGTGAAGAATACAAATAAATACTTATACTTGCCAGCCAGACACCATCAAAAAATGCACAAAGTACTCTTTCTAAGGTGACAACTATTTATATACAGTCAACTTGAAATTCTTGTTTTATTAAATAATTGTGCCTGATTGGCTTGACACCTGAGGCTTATCATAAAGTACACTTTTGACAGCTCTTTTCAACAGGCAAGTTTCTTTTTTCTTCCCTCCTTAGGGAGCCTTTCCATAAACTCTTGGTTCAAGGTCTTATCAAGAATCAGACATTCAGACTAACAACAACAGGCCAGTGTCTGAAGAGAGAAGAGGTTGATCTCACTGGTAAGAGAGACTGCATGGGAAAATCAGCATAGGTACATCCAGAAATTCAGGGATTGCTTTGCTGTACAAGGCTCAGTGCTGGGAAAATTTGGAAGAAAAAATTAATCCTTCTAATATTTAAACTGGAGAGCAACTTCTGTGAGGTTTGGATTCATATGCACTGCTGAGTGCAAAGAGACCCTACTAATCCAGCAGGTTTAATTGCATCCAAACACAGAAAAAGTGCTATGGTGTTATTTTAATTCCAGTATCGTCCAAAAGATCAGAAGTCAGTTTTGTTAAGACACCGCTCAGCAGCTTGCTGAATGGCGCCAGCAGCCCCAGCAAACAGATAATCTACAAAAACACCGTGGCAAAGCTAACACAGATGTTGCTGTCTTCAGTAGATATTGGGAATGTAAAATGTGTATACAAAAAAGTGCTGTTTCTCAAGTTCTGTCCAATGCCTTTGCTGCATAAGCTGGAGCAGCAAGTCCTGGCTTGGGGACCTGCAACAACAAGAGTGGTTTGGTCATGTTTACTTCCCTTAAGCACTCCCCTCATGCAACCTTGTTTATTCACTGTTCTCCTGGATAAAAAAAAACCAAAACAAAACAAAAAAAAACCCTACCTTCTTCTTGTCAGGATAACTTATTGCAACTGAAACCTATAAATCTGATGTTTGTAAAAGCTAATTGCAGGTCAGAATTGTACCAAAGCAGTACACCTCTCTAGGAGGCTTTAAATGTCATGGTTAGAACAATGCTTAAGACTCAGGGGCTGTCAGGGCAGCACACAGGATGAGTGCCAGATACAGCTTCCAAATGGCAGAAGGAGCCTTTCTGTCACAACATAATGGAAGCATTGGGATATTACTTGTGTTAGAAAATTAAAGCAGGAAAAACTTGGGAGGGAAGAGGGTGTTTACAATGGGTGTTTTTCCTCTATAAGCTGTTTGGAAACCAAAAAACATCACTATGAATAGTTGTTTCTTCTTATGCTTAGGCAACAAAATTAATTGCTGTTACAAATGAGCAAAATTTGTTTTAATATTTTGCATATGTCTTAATATTTAGGAACTGAGCCAGTTCACCTAAAAACTGGTGAGAAGCTCCAAGTTGCTTGGGAAAAAATGAGCAAATCTAAGCACAATGGAATAGACCCTGAAGAGTTAGTGAAAGAATATGGCATTGACACCCTACGTCTTTACATTCTGTTTGCTGCTCCTCCAGAACAGGATATTTTGTGGGATACCAAAAGTAAGTCGGATTGATTCTTGTTTGTTTTTCTAGTGTGTTATATTTTAAACACAAAAGTAGTACCGCATCTAGATGATCTACATGCCTCGGATGTGAACAGGGGATGGAAAGTTTGGGGAGAGCATTGTACTCCCAGTCCCACCCGTGAGAGTTCATGAGGATCATGTAGACATAGTCAATCAGGTTGTATTTTACTGTTCCCAGATACAGAAGAAGTCTTTCATCTAGTGCAATCAAACAGATAATCCACTTGTATTACAGTCACATGTCTTTTACTTCTCCCTGTTTAGTAGTAGCTATGGTGGTCTTTTCAAGTGCAGTTCCTGGAGCAAAACTGGAATCTCTTGCCAGGTGGAGTGCCTTAGGAGATGCTGATACTGTGCAGTGTAGTGTGATACAGTCTAGTAGAAACACAGCATGTCTGGAAGAGAGAGCTAAAGTCATATCAGTACCACACCTCAAGCCGTACCTTCACGAGTGGCTCTGCACCGCATCACATGGAGGAACTGGCTGTGAGCAGCAGTAGCCTGGGGCCTTTCTATAGTGCGGTCCCTGAGTCACAGAAACACACTCTTGGAGCAGCCATGGAGCAAGACATGAAAGGTCGGCGTGAAAAGCTTTATAACGTCCCCATCCCAAACTAAGCTGTGTCAAAAGACAGTACTAAGGATCAGTGCCTATATACATTTGCACAGTAACATCTCCATAGCAACAGAAGTATATATAATTTCTAAAATCAAATTCTAGAAGAAAACTCTCTATTTTAAAAATACGTATGTGCATACACACATGTATATATATGTATGTTTGTATTTCTCCATGAGTTGGAAAAATGAGAGCACGTAGAACTGTTTTGTTGAGTCGTTAAAACATGAGATGAGCATTCTAATATTGACATAACATTTGGTTATTTTACATATTTAGCAAATATTCTTGCTGAATATATGTTTTAGAGTCATTGAAGAAAAATACTTTTATCTTATTGATTTTTTTTTTTCCATTAAGGTATCCCAGCATTATTTGTAAAGACATTTTTCACTGTGTTGACATTTTTTATTTAAAATACAGGGTTGGTTTTTTTTTAATATGTTCAGCGTTCAGTTTCTGTTCTGCTTTTCTTTAAAGTTCTGGATTTATTAATTGTCACTGAAATTTATTTCTGCAATCTTTTGTTCATCTCAGCTGATGCCATGCCAGGCGTTCAGAGATGGCAGACCCGCCTCTGGATGCTTGTAACCAAACTTATTGAAGCAAGAACTTCTGGAACGATGCCCAATCGAGAGCTTCTGAATAAGAAAGAGAAGGCTGAAGCCAGAAAGATCTGGGAGCAGAAGAATTTGGTGATTTCTGAGGTTAAAAGAAGCACTTGCATATTTTGTAAATGATTAAATAATTTACCGCTAATGGTAAAACCATATGCTTGACTTAGAGTCATAAGTATTTTCCCTAGATGAGTAGCTCGTAATTCTAAGTGAATTATTCCTTGTATAAGTAACTTTATTTAACTGCAAATTCTACAGGGCAGAATTTTTCTCCAAGTTGTAAGATTTGGATTGGCAAAATATCTCTGCCGTGCACCTCATTTAAAGGGTCAAATGTTACGGCATTGAAATGTTATCTGTCTGGGTTTCAAGTAACTCAGTTTCCAGTAGCAAAGCTATAAGTGAGTTATACAGGTTATCCCTAACAAAAGCTTTTGATCCGTTTGCTTCACACTTCATTATCATGCCTGCCGTTTCATACGGAATGAAAAAAGTTGGTGACAATATATTAGCTTATCCTGCAAAAAAATTACTGAAGTGATTGTTCATCCCTTCTATGTGTTGTCTCATGCTGTGAGTAGTGTCAATTCAATTATCCAAGACTCAGAAGGAGACATAAATACCTGCAAAATTAGCTTAAAATGTTTTTCTATGGATAAAAACTTGTCCTGAATTAAACGCTGTGGTGCGGGACCTTCCAGGTCTTTTAACAGACTTTGAAATTATAATTCTGTGATCTATGGACAAGCCTTCACCAGCATGATCGGATTTATAAGTATGAATGCCTCTTGTTTGCCAAAGGGAAGATATTTTATTAAAGGAAATGGAGGGCAATTACTAATACACAGTTCTCATTGGCATTGATTGAAGCTTTTAAAATCCTGAGACAGAGGAGAAGCTTCTCTACAGCATATTTATATGATTATTATTTTCCCATACACACATGACGGCATACATTATGTGTTGGCATGCCAAAGTGATTTTCACGTAAGAGGTAAGGTGGGCATATTTCACAGATTGAAATTGATTATTAATAATTCTTTTTCATTTAAAACCAAAATATTCCATATTTGAGAATTTTAAGTAGTTGCTGATAGACCTTTTCTTCTAATGCAAGGTAACAGAGTGCTTCACAAAGGATCATTTGTTCAATGCTGCTATTTCCCGGTTGATGAGCCTCACTAACATACTCCATGTAAGTACGTGATAACTAAGCTATTTTTCCTTTCAGATCCTGTTCCTATAAGTCTTTATACAAAGCAGGAGCTACCTGAACTATAGAACCAGCTTTCCATGAGTCGTTTACTATCATAAACATTGCTACTAAGTCAAGAGTCTCATTGATTTATTCAGTTCAAAAGCAGCATGTTCTAGTATCACTGTAACCCTGAAATACAGGGTTTTGCAGAAAAAGCTTGATGGTATTAGAGCCACTAGGTTCTGATGCTTATGTCTACATCCTGTAATTTCAAAAGGATGCATTTGTTTAACTCTGTTCTTTGTTCTCTTTTGTTTTTAACCAAGTTGCATAGTATCTGGGTATAGTGGTAAACTATATAGGATTACCAAACATTCTGATTTAAAGAAAAGGGTTATTATTTGCAAAGAAAAACCCTTATAGTGTTACATTCCTCAAAGACTGCTTTCACTACTGAACTGGCTGCTAGGAACAGAGTTCCCCTTTTTAAAACAAATGTGAAAAGAACTTAAGTCTTGAGCATTTTTTATTTAGATTGTTGTTTATTACTAATGACAATAGATTAAATACAATAAACTATTTTCATTATTTTTGGATTCCTTAGATCTGGTTGAGCAATTCTTCAGGCATATAATGGTAACCTGGTCTAGACCAGAAATAAAAAGTGGGATTTTTCAACTTCATTATTGAAATACCATCTTATACCTTATGGATTCCAAGGAGATTATTGGCAAAGCCAAGGAACTTAACAAAAAGTTAAGTAGGATGTGCACAAGTGCTGTACTGAGATAACTTAAGTCTGGGATACTGTGTGGTGCTGGTAAGGTGACACACAGTTCTTTATCTCCAGCTCAGTGATTCACATGCATTTTGGGCTCATGGATGATAGTGAATGTTAAAAAATAACAAAAAAAGAAGCAAGCAGTGTCCTACAGGCAGCCAGATGTTTGAACACTGACATATTTCTTGACCAAAGAAGTCAGTGCAGTATCTTTGAAGAACAAGTTTCCGTATTCATGCTGACACTTCCTCTTTCGGTCTCATTTGAAAGGAGGAAGTAGGGAGGTGGATGAAGATTAAATACAGAAAACACAGAGTAGTTACTAAAACTTACTCAAATCTAGTTTGCACTGACTTCATTAGTATCAGTGATAAGAAGATACTATCTGACAATGTTTGTGGTCTGTGTCAAACAAATAACTGGGTTCAGACAATTTTCTACTTAGATGGGAACGGGTGTTGATCACACCCACCAGATAATTCTCATAAGCTGATGTGTATTGACATTTTTCTGTACTGTTTCATTAGAGGGTTGAATTACAAAGTAAACACAGGATCTGAACTTACCATGGGATGTAATGTCTCTGAATCAGAACAGGCAAAGAGAGAAAAAGATTATCCAGCTATTTTTAGTGCAATATCTTTTCTATTAAGATACAATAAGCAGAGGAATGAAGGTTCAAATGTTGTCAGTCTAGCACCTTTTGCAAGAAACTGAAAATGTTCTGTACTGGAGAGGCTGAACACTTTACTAAAGCAATCTGAACATCAAACTGTAAAAGACTGTGCTGCACTTTTCATTCCCAAACCTTCCTTCCACTCTAAAACTTCACCCCGTCACTAAATTCAGCTTTACTTAAGCCACACTAGGATCCCGTACAGCTGGATCTTGTCCCAAGAAAAACCATGCTGCATCCATTGCAGTTAGGCTCTTTTATACAAGTACTTCACCTCTTCTCAGATAGCACTGATTTTATCTAAGATTGCACTTCTAGAAATGGTAGCACACAGAATATTTTTGAGGGCCACGTTTTCCCACATAGGTCTGTGTTCAGAATCCTGGACCAGAGCAGATCCCCAAGGGTCTGCATCAGCCTCTTTGCTGCATCAGCTCCCAAGTATTAGAGAGCACTCTGTGACCAAGAGCTGCAACTTTAATTCTCCAGAACTTTTTGTAAGTTTCTAACTTACCGTGAAATTACGCTGTCCTGAGCGTAGACATTGATTTTAGGTTTTATTACTGCATTTTCTTCTTATTTAAACTACTTCCTGCCACGAGTATTTATATTAATAATTTGTTTTCTTTTCCTGTTGTCTTTACACTTAGCAAGCTTCTCGACCTGTAATTCTCCACAGTGCAGAATTTGAAGATGCTTTGGCTACACTCTGCATCATGGTTGCACCCATGGCTCCGCACATTGCATCAGAAATGTGGAAAGGTATTTCAATAAATAAACTTTTTATTTATGTTCCAAGAAAAAAGGCCAAAAAAAAAAAAGCAGAAATATCTTTAAGATAGTACACGTGTCACTTATCCCTGAATTCTTCATCTCTCTTGTCACCTTCTGTCATAATTCCTAAACAAACTTGAAACTTGTGGTGTTCCCAGATCTCTCTTTCTGTTTTTAGTTTCTTTCCTCTTGTACACAAGGGTGGATTTCTTGAGACTAGGCAGACAAAGGAAGAAGGAAAGAAATTCAAGACGGGACTTGCATGAGGAATTCATATGTCAGCTGCTAGCTGCTCCTGTATCTGTACAGCAGTAGTAAAAGCTGAACATGAGGATAGAAACAGCCATTTCAGAGTCTTTGGACTACAAATATGTTCTTTCAGGAATTCAGACACGTCAGTAGACCACATCAGTACTAAAAAGGCTAAAGGAGTATTCAGTAAAAATCCTACTCTTGTAAAATTCTCCAGAGACTGTGGGATGTTATGGTGCAAATTAACCGCTCTCGGAGAGCGGGAATGGTAGGCAGGAAATCTTTTTTAAGATCTGTTAGTAGTAAACCCTTGAGGTCTCAGTCCCAAGTGGGCTAAGGTGCATGGTGCTGCTACAGTTAAAGCCTGTCAAATAAGGGATGTGCATGCTGGAGTTCAGTAGTTGCTTTTAAGGTTTATTGGGAGAAGTCCTAAGATGTATGTGGGACGATACGAATATATTCTGCATTAAGACTGGCCACAAATTGCTCTGTGGTTTTGGACCTAATTTTAGCTTTTGGATGCTGTTTTAACAGTTTTATTTGCAACAGTCATCCTAAAACATTGTGAATTCAAGTGTTTACAGAGCAGAGCCACTTAATAGCCAGAGCTGTGCATGGTCCTATAATAACAACTGCCAAAGAAAGAAAGACTGTTCTTGTTCAAAGCAATAACATAAGGGCAGAGATTCTGGAAAGAGCAAGATATATTAGGGAAGAGTGGTGGTTTTTTTCTGTGTTTTTGTTTCCAATATTTTTAAGATATCTTAATAAAAGCATCAGACAAGATCCATCTGGAGAAAGCTACTTCTGGTCAATATTCTCGTAAAATATGAAGTACCATCCAATTAAAATTACACTCAAATTGAAGTAATTGCCACAACTTTGTTTTCCGCATTGGTTGGGATGTAGGCAGAAGAGGTCCAGCCTAATTTCCTACACCTACAGTGCTCTGTGAACTTGAAATTCTAATAAATGTTAAGAGAATGCAGAAATATCAAATGTGTTTGATAAAATGACAAAGAACACTTGGATGTCTTAATTAACATAACTTGTCAAATGTAAAGCTTTATCCTGTCACGTTTTGAATGTCAAAGAAGGAAATCTTTTCTTAATATTAAAATTACTGTAGAATGAGAATGATAAACATTTTCTGGATCTCTCTCTGATGTAAGAATGAAAAGGAAGCATAATAAAAACTGGGAGTGTATTGTCCTCATCTCCTGTCTGCATTTAAAGATAAAATGTTGCTTGTGTGGTCCAAAGACTCTGCATTGTAATTCAGTGCAACTAGCATATGAAAACATTGTGCATTGATTATTACCTGAAGAATTTTATGACTGAACATAAAAAACACAATCTCTTTTAGTGTCGTCATTGTTAAATTACATCCAAGTTATAAAACAATTTTATCAGGAAAACATATGTACATTGAACTACTGTGTTGTGGTAAGAAGCCTATAGTTTTTTGAAATAGCCAACATCTAGCAATTCTGTCCTGGGATTTCTGGTGAAAAATATCCAACTATATTCTAGAGACACATTTTCCCAAGTTCATGTTCTGAATTGCACTCTGGTTCCACCAAGTCTTGGTGCCCTTCTGAGGTAACCAATTTCTTAAACTTTATTATATAAAGATGATGATGCTTTCTTATTTTAAATAATTTCAATATAAAAATTAAGCTTTCTAAATACTCTTTTGTTTTCTGTGTGCTTTAATTCTCCATACACACTCAGTTTCTCTTTTTGTACCTTGGCTTTGCATCTAAAAAATAGGGATAGTGCTATTTCCTCTCTCGTAAACTAGTCCGGAAGAGGACTTTGTATATTATTAGCTCTATAAATATAGCACATATAGCAGTGGACCCCCACACTTTGATGGAAGCCTCTGTCTGCTGTTGTAATGCCAACAATAAACAACACATAAGCAACTTATTTATAATTAAATACCGACATTTCATTCTAAAATAGCTTGTATGCAGCCTTTACGTTTTGTTTGGTTTAGTGATGAAAACAAGGAGCATTTTTCTTTCTCCAGGGGAAAGGGAAACTGGGAAATTTGGAAGCCCTGTAGTTAATACCAAACACAATTTTGCAGTTGAGGAGGAATGCTGGTAGAAGAGTGACTTGCTGTGTTAACTCTGAACCACATTATGCTGCCTTATATATTGAAGCTTTTTTTGAAGAAAAATAACTTGCTTTCTTATTAATGTTTCTCATTATAAAGTTGATTACATAGTCAGATATGCCTAATAATAATTTTACTACAACCTTAAAAAAAGAGAGAAGAGCAATCTCATTCATTTTCACTATTTGCTTTGTGCTTCACAGGATGAATAATGTTTTTACTGTTGCATTGTAATCTCTCTTTTTATGCTTTGCTGATCACTGATTATGATTATTTAAGAAGAAATTACAGTAGAATTTAAAACTAAACATGAAATAATGGCAACCTACAATAAGACCTTGACAATGTATTTGATTATACTAATTCTGCCAAAGATTTGAAGACAACCACAGAACTATAGTACTTTCTGGCTAAGCACCTGGAATGAAACTTTGTGGAGGTAATAAAATAACCTTTGACAACCAAAAGCTCTTTTGCAGGTGCAAATAGTATTTTTTTCCAGTTTAAATGACAGGTGTGCTGGAAACTGAAAAAAATGAACAAACCTTTTTTCCTTTTCTAGTTTTGGAATAAAAAGCTAGGCAAAGGAGGCTAGCATCTGTAAATATTAAAATCTTGAAGGATCTAATGTCCAAAAACATCTGTTAGTTATATTTAGTAATTACATAAGATATTCCCCTTTGCTTGAAAATAATAACATTTAACTGCAAAATGCTATATGAAACATTTTAAGTATATAACGAATTTTCTTAAATACTTTCATTCTGAATTCATTTATATATAAATAGCAAAAAATGCTTTTTTGCATTCTAATTTATTTCTACTTCAATCTAAAAGCTATTTGACACAATGAAATGTAAAAAAAAAATGCTACTCAGTGTCTTCTAATACAGTAGCTTGTAAAAATTAAAATTTGTCTGAGTGTATAAATATGTATGTAGGTATCCTCTTGGTTAGCAAAATTTCTTTACAGCCGGATTTAACTGCAAATCAATCCATCTTAATGATTACCAAATAATGAAAATATTAGGAAAATTGCAAAAACGATTTTAGATTGTTAATTAAATATACTTTGCTTGACATTTTAAGTAATGACTAGCATCAGCGGTATAAGTAATTTTGATTGTAAGAATGCTATCTTGTTCGGTAGGGGTTGTGTCAGAGTTCATATGAAATGTTAGATTTTTAGTTCACTATGTTTCCTTTGTTGGTTTGTCAATAAGCTTTGCAAACTGAGAACCTCAGTTTGACACCCCAAGGATGCTTCTGATGTAATGTTCAGCTGTTAAATACAATTGAAGTAAAATCAGGTAGATTCAAGATACAGCAATTTTTGTTGTTGTGCAGCTGAAGACTTATTCTCCCATGGGGCTTAGTTTATATGTGACCGTCTTGTTTTCATGCATCAGGCAGGAATGAAGAGTTTGGTCCCCTTGTGAGCCGAATGAAGAGCATACTTCAGTATGGGCAGCAAATATTTCCAGTGTGAGTGAAGGGAAAAGCTGCTTGAACGCTGTTCGAGAAGTGCCTCACCTTTCAGCAGCTGAACAACAGTAACCCAGTGCTTTGATATTTTGAGTGTGAAGGAATTCTTTCTCCTGCTGAGAGGAAGAACAGTTTTCAGTACTTTGGTGCATCAGCCTACTGGCCTTAGCTGTGCAGGGGCTACACTGGTTTATCACTTAATAACATAAAAAGCGACTGCAGCCCCTCGGTTGTGGGAAGAGTTCATCCGGCTGATATCTTGGCAGTTTATGAACACTAACAGGATGAGGAAATCTGTTTCCTTCCTGAAACCTTGTATCTGAGGAATATACAGACACCATCTGAGACATGGTTTTTGGTTTAGTTTGTTTGTAGTAGTACAGTATTTTGCTGTCCTGACAAGGATATGAAACTGCTTATTGTGAGTTGTTACATTTTTTATTAGAGATAGCGCATGAAAGATATACAATGATGATAAACACATCTGAAGATGTATTGAAATGAAATATAATTATTGGGATTCATAATGGTATAATTGTCTTAGCAGCATTTTAACTATCATTGCAATAGCTCTGTTGAAGAATTTCTTTGTCTAAATTCACTCCTTGCTCCAGAAAGCTTTTGCAAAGAACAGAGCTGAGTAGAAGCTAATTGATGTTGCTGATTTTAATTGAAAATCTGAATGCAGAAGTCCCCCTTCACAAATCCAAGAAGAAACACACTTTGGAATTTTATTTTTTTTTCCCCTCCAAAAGTAATAAGCCAAAGTGAAGGACAGTGAGTCCATCCAACTGGAGGAAGATAGATCATTTTCAGAAGGTTAAAAGGATTCATGTGGAGTTTGCTGGATTGGAAGCATATTCTAGAGCCAGCTTTTAGTAACCTGGGCTTTTCACACCCCTGCCTGGTGCTCCGCATCTGTCACTAGGGAACACATAAAATGATCCCCTAGTACTGTATTGGGTAAATGTAAGTTTTTCTGACTTTACCCAGTTCTCTGCTACTATGCCGATAGTATAACACAGTTTTTCTCAGAGCTCTCTGGAAACTGCTGTTACTGTATTGCTCTTATTTATTTGAGATTGCAGATAGTTTCACATAAAACTGACAGACATATTCCTCACGGGCTGCAGAAGGGTATTTCAGATATGCAACTTGCCTGAATGTGTCGAATAGGAAGATTCATTAAATAGAAAAAAACACATCAAGAACAAAGTAACATGGTAACAGTCCTGTCCTTGGAAGAGGCTGCAGAGGCAAGTAAGATGCTGACCCGGAGTGCATCTCCACTTACTGTTCCGTGATCCTGCTCTGAGCTTTTAAGAGACTTTACCTGCTCATCTGCTAGTGTGGTGGATTTTTACTTAGCACATACTGCCACTGTTTTGATTTTGCTAAATTACTCAGTTTGCTCCATATTCACATATTTTTCTCTTGCCTGCATAATTTTCTGTCAAACTAGCTCCAGTACTGCTGGAATTTTACAGATAATTTTTTCTAGTGCTTTTTTATTTCTGTAAGATTCCGATTACCCTGGTGTCCTAACTTACCTTGCTGCTACACAATTGCTTCCACATCTTTCTTCTTAAGTCTCTTTGAAATGAGAACCTGCTCTGTCCCCCAGAGAGCACCTCAGGGGAAGTATTACGTTTGCTAAATACTCAGGTAATGCTATAAAACATTGCCATGAGCTGAAACATTGCCAGACTTGTCCTGTCCCTTCCTTTGCCCAGAGAGGTGGTAGATGCCCCATCCCTGGAAACATTCAAGGCCGGGCTGGATGGGGCTCTGAGCAACCTGATCTAGTTGAAGATGTCTCTGCTCATGGCAGGGGGTTGGACTAGATGACTTTTGAAGGTCCCTTACAAACAAAACTATTCAGTGATTCTCTCAACACACTCACTGACAGTATGCATTTAACTTAGTTTTTTAACTTGAACTCTAATGATGTGAGTTACTGGTTAAGGAAACCTTGTTTCAGTACTAGATTGTTAGTAAAAATCCATTGCAGCAGATCCAGTTGCAGGATCAGGGTTTCAGATTGAGCACGAGTATAGTCCTGGATCTGTCTTGAAAGATGACTGTACATATACTTATATGGCTTACAGTAAGTAAAAAGGTACTCAGCTGTCTTTCCGTGCTACATCTGCAAGAGAATGTGTAGCCATAATAGCAAAATAAGTCAAAAAGTATGAAGCAAAATGCATGTTGCTTCATCACATGTGCTTTATAGGCACTTTCCAATACAGTAATAAAGTAAAACAGGTTTTTAATGTTTTCTCAATAAACATCTATTAAATGGTCGGTTCTTAATTTCTCAAACAACTCTTTTGTGTAACATCTCAGAATCAGGTGGGAAGGCTGGAGGCGGCTTCTGCCTGGTCCTGACAAGTGGACCATCGCCATTCTGGATCACAGCGATCAAGTTTCTGGTTTTGTGTGTGTTGTAATTTGGAAATGCAAACCAAATCATTATGTTTTCTGTGTTCTACAGCTCACAAAATATGAATTAAGGCAGGAAGCCAAAGAGGCAACATAACTAAAACCTTCATTTTGGTTTCCTGTCAAACCGTTTTCTGAAACTGGTTCTGTTGACTTTTGCACTTTTTTACTATTATGGATAAGCTCATAGATCATTTTGTGGCAAGAGAATGAAACAGAAGATCAACATAGTGCTTGGTCATGCTTTATCACTTCAGAATACATTTGTCTTTAGTAGTAGGTTTATTAGGACTGACAGCCTCCACATGGATTAAAAGTGACCCTGGTTTTCCTTTCGTAGGTAGAAGCTCTTGACTTCTATCAGAAAGTGTTTTTTAAATAGTTTGAAGAATCCACTTTAACATAAGAATAAGGAGTGGCCAGTATGCATGCCTCTGCCACAAGGCATGTGAAAGAAATGAGCTCATCTGGATGTTTAAAAGCCAATAAGGGAAAAATTTAGCAGCTGTTGTCTTTAAAGACAACGTGATAATGAATCACCAATGCAAAGATCTTTTTTTTTCTGATTGAGTTCCTATCTCTTCCTCTTTCAGTTTCAGAGCTGCTGTCACAGGAGAAAAAAAATACACAAATCCAGATCCATGAAAGTGTTTTAATCAATTATTTACCTAATAAGATTGCAGCTTAGTTGTTATTCTTAGGAAATGTGCACATTCCTGCTTGCCGTTAGAAACAGTTCTCACCAGTCCACCCCACTGCCCCTTTCTGAATCATTCAGCAAATAGCAGGGCTGTGTGTCATTTTACCCAAGTGCTTTGTCTGAAAAAGTGCTGACAAAAATCTGGCAGATTTTTCTGGAGGAAGTTGCATTCCCTTTATGTCTCTGCTTGCTGTAATTTAATGTTCTAGTCTAAACAGTCCAGCCAGGTAAATTAAAGTATGTATTCTCGATGGGCTGGTTTAGCTCCTATGTCTGCTGCTGTGCTGTGTTTCGAACATCTTCAGGTACCTCAGTCTCAACAGCAAATCTTGTGTTAACGGGTTTTCTTTATGCTTTTGCTGGAGTTTCCCTAAACCAGAAGAGATTTGAAATACATTTTGCAGTTCTGAATGAAACATGTGCTTAAAACCAGTTTTAGTCAGTATTCTTATTCATACACAGTGAATGGTTTTAATTTAAAAATCCCCTGGCTTTATGAGAATCACAAGAGCAATCATCATCAATCTTGATCATATTTGACAGCCTCTTTTTAAGTGAAATCTTTTTATTTTGTCCTACAGCTGGAGTAAATACCAACATAAGACTGACTCAGAAGCTTTTATTCAGTTAATGAATGCAGCTTCAGAATGAATTGCATCCCAGTCTCTTATTACTTAAACAAATCACGAATTAATTGTCTTAGGGAGAGCAAAGCCCATTTAATAAAAGATCACTTGTAGCCACTTTAGGAGCTTTTTAAAATAAAGGATAAAGCATTTCAGAGCATTCGTATCATAAGAAGGAGATCAAGCCATGCAAGGTATTCTTACATAGCACCTTTAATTTCTGAAAAAAATAGATACTTAAAATACTATGAGAAAATCTTGCAAGTAGCTTGACTTGCAAATTTAGAGACTACTAGCATATTACAGATGGTAAAATAATAAGCCAAAATTGTGTATCATTTTGATTGAGTTGTTAGTAAAATTTAAATCACGCTGGTGTTGTTATTGGAAAAAACCTCAGTATTATGGTTGGCTTCTAGACGTAGAGGTCAGCTTGTGTTGCAGTATTACAATTTAAAATAATAGATAGTGGTCTTCTGTGCTTTTGGCAAAGTTTCGGAGTGCTAATCCAAATCTAGAATGTGCTCACAATGTATATATTTCTGTTTATGATGTGCTGTGTGGTAATCTAAACAATGTTATTTCCTCCTAAGGGATGTACTTTTAAAGCCAACTTTATTTTGTTGTTATTTATCAAACAAATTCCAAAGATCAAATGTTCCAGTTATAGTACATCTATATGTTTGACTGGTTTAATTTTCCAGGTTTGGCACATATGCAGAATAAACTTTGTACTCATCATCACTGGGATGTTGATGTACTGCATCAGTCCTGGCCCAAAGTAGACCCAGAGTACCTTCAGCCATCAGATGTTGTGGAGATGTCTGTTCTGGTAAGAGCGTTTTAATTTCTTCTCAGTGGTCATCAGTGAATGCATTACAAGCTCAGAGGATGGCAAAACTTCTGCTCTTGTGGAAGTCAGTTCCCTTCTGAGGTGGCTCAGTGACAGGTCAGATAGAAGCTGTAATTACTGTTGTGCTGAGTAATTAAAATGGTTTCCTAAATTAAAAAATGCAGCAAGTCTGGAAGGGAGGCAATATAAATCTTTTGGAGTAATGCATATTAGTCTCTGCAGAGATTCAACCAAGGAACACCTGTGGGCAAGGACAGCGCAGTCAAAACTGTGATCCAGATACAGGTCCCTCCAGATTTTTTTGCCTGACAGTGAGTGAATTTATGATCTTGGCCCTGTACAAAAATGTTTAATTAGGTGACATTTCTTGTAGTACCTGTAGTGCTATGGTTGCCTAATACAACTTATCATAAGCTGGGTTGGGTTGCTGTGATTTTTGCCAAATGACATTTCCTGTCTGCCTCGGGCTGAACTTCTGGCACATCTCAGCACAGCATATTTGCAGATTGAGGCTGAGAAAAAACAGGTGTCTGTCCTAATGTTAGAACTGCATTCCAGTTTCTCTTTGAGCTCTAACACCTTTGTGGTCTAGGGAAAGAGCTGGCAGTTCAGTAGAAGAGTGGGCATAAAACTACATTTAGTTGATCTGTAATTTTCCAAAATGTGTATGTGCACATGCACAGTGCAGTTTACTGTCTTTTTTTCCCCTACATCTCTAATTAACTAGTCTGTATTCAGCATCATTAAGCTTTGTCATTACATGGAGCACAGTAGCAGTAAGTGCCACTGCAGACCGTGGAGAGACTGTGGGGCCTGGAGCCACGGAGTGGGATCCACCAGCTCTTCCATCAACTGGCTCCTGGTCAACCTGCATTCTAGTGCTTCATGCTCAGACATTGTGGCAGCCTGGAATTACGTAGCTGCATCCTACTAGATCTGCAGGGCTCCTGCCTTTTTGGCTGTTCACCAAAGAATAACCTTGAATATGCCATGCAGACATTGTAAACTTAAATATTTTAAATTAAATTTTTCAACTTAAACACTTTTTGTGTTTCTGGGCATTGAAGGGGATGGCACCTCTGGAAAAAATGTCATTTGGTCATGTAAAACTTCATCCTCTGTGCGTGTGCCCGCACGTGTGTGTATGTAAGGGAAGCAGAAGCAGTGCATTTCATCTGTATTTTATATACTTTTTTTATGTTAGCTCCTTTGGCTATGAGGATTAAGTTCAGTTATTTTTGTTCAGCTATTTTTTTTTGAGCAGGGAAGAGACTGATTGGCCTTAGGGGAAGTTACGTTGCTGCAGATTTCCTTAATCCAAGTATCTTTGCAAATAATGTCATATCTTGCCAGATCTCTCAGCCACAGTCACTTGAACAGAGGGAGAAATGCTGCTAAAAACCTATTTTTTCTAAAATTCAATTGGCATCTTTTCCCAAACCAAGGAGAAGGACTGAAGTGCCAGCCTGGAGTTGATAGCAGACTTAGCCTAATACTCACTGTGGGTTTATTGCCTTTTTTTCTTTCTTCCTTTCTTAAGTGATTAAGTATTTATTTATACCAGTAAAAAGGTCATATATCCACAAAAAGCTTCGCTTTGGTATAATCACTTTGCTTCAGCCTAAAATAAACCTTCACCTTCAAGCGCAGCTAGCAAACATCTTAAATTCCAGTGTTCAGTTTCTAAGGAAGTCATGAATGAGAAATAGTGTCATTAGAGAAACTTCTTTGCAATTGTGGTTAAAGCAAACCTGTTATTAAATATATATTTAAAATAAAAGCTTCAGCAGTACAGGGAAAACTCTGAACTCAGTGTTTTAATGTTTTTAAGACTACAACTGAGCACAAAAATGCTTAAATATTTCACTGATATTTTTCTGCTGACATTAAAACTTCCTTCTAAAAAAAAAAAAAAAAAGAAAACAGAAGAATAAAAATTAATTTTCCTTGAAACAACCATTATGAAAATTATTTTTGTTTCCTTTCCTGTTTTACTTTGTCAAAGACATAGCTTTGTGTAGAAATCTTGTAATAAGAAAAAAAGCAACCCCTATGTTCTCAGTCATATATTCATGGAAGAATATGATGTATGTAAACACCTTCCTGAGTTTTGAGAAAGCAAGTGACTGGAAGACCAGAGAGACAGGTTCCTTTTTTAAACTGCGAATCATTCTTAAAAACAGTGCCTGGAGGGTGTGACTGGCTTTCTACTGTAAGAGAGCAAAGGGCAATACAGAGGAACAGAGAGAAATCATCAGAAATGTGAATATTTTAAAGTCTTGTGGACACTGTAAGTTTTTGTATGGCTGTAAAACAGAATGGCCCTCATTAAGCCAAGAAACACTCGACACATGGAGGAATTAGTTGGTTGTGAAGAGGCCGTGTCTCTTCACAAGGCTGCACAGTCACTCTGAGTCTTCGGGCCACAACCCTGTTCTTCTCAAGACATCAAACTGCCTCAGGCTGCCAGGGATTTGCCTGCTGAGACATTATGGTTTCATTTCTCTTGACACAAAATACCTCATTATTTCCTGTCTGTGCTGGAGTTATGTCTTTCCATATTTAACCCAAAGCAGCAGAAGCAACCAACTCACTGCGTCCTTGGCTGATAAAACACAGATCTGTCTCTTGCCTGCAACAAAGACACTTAGATTCACTAAATGTGCATAGTATCTGTTATTCTAAATCTTACTGCAAAGTTGAATATTTTTAATCATACCCTATGTTGTTAATGCTGTGAAAAATCTGACCTGGATGTAGTGTGCATTTCATCCCATAAACACCCTTCTGATGAGCATTTCTCACATTTTGTAGGTGGTGCAGAACTGTTAGCAGCTATGGTTATATAATGTTTTTATAAAATAACAAAAAAAGTTGGGGTTATTTTTCTTGCTTTGGCGTATGAGGAAGGCCTAAAAGTTCACAGATATTTATTTGCCTTTTTACTTCTCAGAAGACTTATGCATCAATGGTAAAAAAAATATTTGAGTTGAACTGAAAATTCCTCTCTGCAGCCTCCAGGTGCTTATTTTTCAGTCTTCTGCAACTTCATTTAATCCTTCATAACCTCTCCAGTTCCCTCTAGCTCCCTCTATATCCAAAATAGTATAAAATGTCAAATGTTAAAAAAGAAAAAGGAAAAAGAAAATAAAAAACCAGCAGCTTTCTTCCTTAGTGAAGCAAAGGACCTAAGCCTCACTTGTTTCTCCTCCTGCAGTTTGCTGTGGTTTTTCAGAGAAACAAAGCTGCCAGTTTCTTGTACTGGCACTTTTACCTGGAGCTGCCAAGGGTTCTGCTGATCTGGAGGGAGATGGAAGCACAGCAGAAGATATTTGTCCTGCTGAGAATCTAACCCCTCAACTAAAAGAATATGTGAATAGGATGCTTATTACACAGATGCTTATTTTAAGAATGGCATTAGTGCATTTCGCTTTCCATGGGGATAGCTACGACACAATGACAGCCATGCTGCAAACGTGTGCTGAAATCATCACCCGTTGGAGGGGGCTTTTGGAAGATGTGGGAAGATCAGGAGAGACGCTGTGGGAAGGTACACAGTGTCAGGTCGCCCGGGCTCCTCGACCTTTCTAGGAAAACACGACTGCTGGCAGTCAGTTATTTACTGAGCTGAGTGAGACCGCTCGGCTTTTCTGTGGAGAACAGCACCAAACAGGCTGGTTGTGGCGAGGTTCCCCCTGCCAACCTCCATCCGCTGGGACATATTAATTTGCATCGTGGAGGACCGTGAATGACATTTTAACTAAGCAAGCATAGTTTTGAACTACAGGCTGGGTGTCCTAGCAGCGAGCTCACAAGCTTGCTTTATAGTCTCACTAAAACCCTATCTGTTTGGATTTTACCGTTTTCTTTTTTTTTTTTCCCTGGGGAATGTATTTCTTCTCTGAAGTGCCCTGTCAAAAAGAACTACTTGTATTTATTTTTCACAAAAGCTTTAAAAATGAACTCTTCTTTGTTTTTCAAGGGATTTACTTTGCACAAGGTGCTAAAGGCAAGTTTAACACAGCCAGCCTTTTATGAGACCACATTATTGGATGTGTGTAGGAACAGTTAAAAGCCTACCTACATTATCACCGAAAATTCATGTAAAGCCTAGTAAAAAAACCAGAAATTACTCATCCAAGCTGCATTTCATCCAGCTGCTATGATTTTACAACTCTATGATGTGAGAGTTGATCTTGTTCCTTAAAAATCTGTCCCAACTTCCTCTCTCTGAGAGTTGCACAGATTATTTTATTTTCAATAAAGTACAAACTAGGTATGTGGAGTGGGTCTCTCTCATTTGTGGTGCATTGCATACATGTATCCTGGATAAAATCCAGATGAAAACCAAGCTGTGCGGATTTTTATGTCTAAGTTGTATACAGCAACATATGTTCCTTTTAGATAATTGAAAACTCATTACAATGGTGTATAAAGGTTAAAGATCTGTAGTACCTGCAGCAGATTTTTATGCAAGTAATTTGACTAAACTGGATTAAAAAGTTTGAATTATTTAATTTACTAAAGTGTGGGATTAATATTCTTTCCATTCATCCACTGAAAGTACTCCATATAAATCTGAAAGCTTTTGTAATAATGAATTTTATGCCAGTTCCAGAAAGGTACACAGTAAGGCTCTGTAGTCTCTGTTTTCTGCTCTTACTGAACAACAGACTATATTTTTAGGACAATTCTATAAATTAAGGTGCTTCCTACTGAAGGCCTTACACAGTTTTACTTACATGATTCTGCCCTGCTGACACAAAACCAGCATGGAAGCTGCTCTGAAAACCAGCTACACACCGGAAAGCGTTAACTTGTAAGTGGTTGTCATCTTTGTGGTTGGTGTTGGTTTAACGAGTCATGTGTTTAGTATGAATGCAACCTATAATGACTTAAAGCCTATTTTTCTAAAAATGAGCGATGGTGAATCTTTCAGATATCTTTTCAGCCACAAATATTTTTATTTTAATGAATCTTGCATTTGAATATCTGTAAGAAATTGCTTAGCTGTAAAGAATCCAAATTGCAGCCTGAAAGTATGTACAAACCAGGATTCCCACGTGACAAACCATTGTGTTCACTCTCATTGTTCAGCTTGTGTAACTATCACGTTTTTAAACTTAGAAGATCGCCGCATTGCATAGTCGCATGCTGCTTGCTGTTTTCAAAACAAAGACTTCCTATGGCCACTTCTTCAATTTTCCTTGAGTTTTGTGAGTCAGAGTTTCGTTTTCTTATTTTATAGTAGAGGGACAGGAGGTATGGAGCATTTTATCTTCTACTTGGAAAGTCTGGTGTTGGAGAACAAAGAGTTTGATGCATGCTTTGGATTGGATTTGGGAAATTGTGCAAATCAGTCTAGTAACTTCTGGTTTTCTTGCTTGCATGTCCCTCTTTTTCAGATCAATAACAAAGCTTGTGGCAAAGTTCCTGTGCCTCAGCAAGCAGCCCGCAATTTTGAAGAAGTCCACGAGCTAGTTCTTCAAAGTGAACTTGGAGCCAAGCATCTCCAAGGAAGAACGATTAAAAAGGCCTTTCTGTCTCCAAGGACTGCCCTTATCAACTTCTTAGTGCAAGAATAGCAAAGAATCTGCTGGACTATAAAAGGGAACTGGAATCTTTAGAGATGAAACCAATTCAGAAATACCAGATATGGTTATATAGATCTCATGTAACGGTGGGGAAAGATGTGTTGTTAAAATCAGGTTGCTGCTAAATCTTCATTTCAGTGTGGAGAAATGCATGGAATTAAAGTTTCTTATCAGGTCACAGAGAGATGCTGTTTGTCCATATTCTCCAGGAGAATGAGAAGGAAGCACAGGACTAAATGATTGTAACAGAATGTAAATGATACGAAGCACAGGGGTTTTGGTGTCAGGAATATATCCTACTGGAAAGTTGGCTTGGCTAAATGCAGAGGCACAAATATGATTCCAGGACTAAACAACTGCCTTGAGTATGTGCTATACCAAATGTTAGGTGCAGTCAGTCTTTGCTCCCTATAGCTCTTATTTGGGTAGCCTACCATTAACTAACGTTTGAAGTGATAAGAAAATGTTACTACAGAGCTTTAGTTTAAAAAGGATTTGTTCGTCACTGGCCTTGGGCACACAGCAGGTAGCCAGAATGGGGTGGTTTGATTCATTTCACAGATGTTTCAGAGCCAAGCCAAGAAAAAGGTCAATCATTTTGCCAAGCGCCGCTTTAGCCAGAATCCTCCTTCCTCGCTGGCATATTTCTATTGGCTCATACATGAGAGATCCAACTTCAGCAAAGTGCTGGCTGTTGTTGCTGCACAGAACCAAACTGACTTGACTTCCCACGTGTGAACCGTCTCAGAGACTTGCGGGGGGATTCAAGAAAGGGATGATTCGGCTGCTAGAAATGCAGCAGCGGGGAGGGCAGACAGTGTGCTTTTGCCTCTGCTGCTAGTTCTTGTAGTGCCTAGATTGTAAAACTTGAATTGAAATTCCTTTATTTATTTTTCTGGGGGGCTTCATTAAGTGGAAATAGCCAGCATGTTTCTGAAAAAATAATTAGACTTTGATAAAACACAGCCATTCTCGTGCCTAATTTCAGCCATTTTATTTGTGCTCTGCATTGCTGCTATATCCACATGGAAATGTTTATTGTGTTTAGCAAATGCTTGAAAAAGGGTTTCCAAAGAGACAATTACAGGGTTCATTGTGTAAGAATGTCTTTTCTTTAACAGCCATTAAACTAAGTAGTCCCATAAACCAGCCATTTATGAGCCAGTGAAGAAGGTGGCAAGAAGAACTAGGTAGGCAAATAGAGAGGGAGTATTAACTCCCCCAGCCCAGCAGTCATCTGTCTTATATGCAAAGGAAACCAACAAAAATCTCCCTGTTAACAGTAAATAAGTCCAACAGATTCTAAGCAACTAGGATCAAGATAGATCACATTGCAGTGTGAGTTACCTGCAAAGCAGTACCAATATTCTTTTTGGTTTTATACATTTTTGGTACCGAAGATCTAGCTGCATGGCAGAGATGCCAGGCTACACGTCTCTACTTCTGCAACAAAAGTTTTCTGCTTTCTGCTTCGTTCTGGAGCACACTTGTGCAGATATTCTCTTCAGCAGTCCTTTGACACAAGAATGACTAAGAAATGGAATATTTATAATGAAGATACAGTCTTTGCAGTTTTAAGACTCTAGAAATCTCAGCCACAAAGGAATGCATTCAGACATTCAAACACAGGCCTTTAGTTGGAGTTAAAATAATTTGAATTCCAGTGTCTGCCTGACATATATGTTGTTGTAAAGTCATAAAACTCCTGTTCAGAAGCCCCTAAAAGGACTGTGAAAGAGATCCTTTAAAGTAAAATCTGTAGCACACCACAGTCCTGTTCGTTTGGGGTTTTTTTTTCTGTTTAAAAGTTTAGCACACCCTGTGGAACCATTTTAACAGAGTTTTTCTTTGGGGGAAAGGTGGCACGTTTGGTGTAAATAAAATCTTTTAAAATTCACAAGGATGAAGAAAGGCGTTGTAAGCTCAGCAGCCCTACGGTGTCTTTAAACAAAAGCTGCAGTCACTGCAGCGCCGCGAGCAGCCCACAGTGTTTATTGGTGTTAGCACTGGCAGGGTATTTGCTCTTGCCAGAGGAAGCGAATTGTAGATGTCTCTTGGTGAATCAGGCAGAAATCAAAATAAGGAATGGACTTGTACAGGCTAAAAAAGGAAAGGTAGCGAACGGCAATTGCACAAAAAGCGTATGGCCAGAAGTCACGCCAGTGTGTTTACAGTAAGTTGAAATTCAGTGTGGTCTAGAGGATACAAAAAAGGAGGTGAAAAAGTGAGGGAGAGAGATGATGCAGGAAATCTGACAGAAGCTAATCCCCCGGTAAGTGTATGTTTGAGAGGCGGCAGAGGTGCCAGCTGTGGAGTTGTGCAGTTGTCCTGACAGCTGCTGAAGCTTCTCACAAGGCTGACTGCTCTGAAGCACGATTGTCATTTATCTTATGATAGTTGTGACTCTCAAGTTTGATCTGTGCCTAGATGGGACCAATACTGATACACAGGCTGTATCCTGTTACCAAGCCTTTTAAAAATAATAATCTATTGCAGATGCCTCTCATTTATTCAACAGTTGTTACTTGTGTCACGGTACAGATGCGTCTTTATGCCAAAGGTTGTTTAAAGGGTTGCCACAGAGTGTGTGACCCTGAAGCGGCTAAGTAGTGCAGGAGTTCAAAGTCTGGGAGAGAATTCTTGGGAAGTTAGAAGTGAAGGTGCTGGTGGGTGATCAGTCAGATTGCACTGCTTCATCACACGCATTAAAATGGATTTGGTGTCACTGTCCTTATTCCATGAAATAATGAGCCAAAGAAGATGTGGGAGATTTGCTAAACCAAGCAGGATAGACCCAGGACAAACTACTCTAAGAAATACATCCACAATATGGAAGGGGCATTTTCCATGTCTTGTCACTCAAGGTGATAGAAGACTGGTCATGGCACTGATCAAGTCTATATCACATTTCTATTTTAAGTAAAATAAAATTTTAAAAAGAATTATTGGCACACTTTCTACCCCAAAATTGCTCATGCAGCAGAATTTCCAAAAAGTCCAAACTTCAAACATTGCTTCTGGAAAAATAAAAATTGGCCAAGTCCTGAAAGGACACCAAGTACTTTTCCAATACCGTTGATTTCATGAGCAGGATCTCAGACACTAGAGTGATGGGGGCACTGAAATATGCTGGAAGACACGACTGTGTAGAAAAATGTGTGGTTAGGTGTGGGTGTTTCATCGTTTTTTCATCATGTTTCATCATTATCTCCAGTGACTGAGATGACATGGACATGCCAACACTGCTTTGCAGCAAGGCAATAGGGCTTTTTACATCACATCAAAGAACCATGTTCCAGCTTAGGTCACTAGCTAAAACAGTTCCCTAGCCAAGCTGTCCCACCTATGCTTAAAAAAGTAAATCTCATGTAAGGGTATTGCTGAACAGACCTGAATTTTTCCGTGCCCTTCACCAGAACCCAAACATGGAGGTTTGGTGCAAAATACAATCTGTGCGCTCTCTCAGTGACTTACCGGATTAAAGTAATGCCTCGGAACTGACACCTGCTTAACGATGGCTTTTTCTGTTCTGACTTTGTAAAAGCCTGCTTGTTTCTTCTGGAGGGAGAAATTCCACAGATAATGCAGGTCATATAGTGCATCTTCTTTGTCTCTCCTTCAGTGTAGAGCCTCACAGAAAGCTATTCCTCTTCTCCAAACTTTTTACCATCAACATGAACTAGAAAGAATGTTAATTAGCACTCTGCTGGTTGTTCCTTCCTAGGGAGGTTTGCAGTATATAAGAGTTTTCTACAAGCTTGGCTATAAATGAGGACAGGGGGAGAAATCACAGGGTTGCTTTGTTTGTTTTTTTCTAGTTTTGCAATCCTTATTACAGTTTACAGAGGGAGGATTGGCTTTATTTATGTGCATTTACCAACTTGGAAAAGTACATAAACTGTTTTTACTGAATGCTTTTTCTTGCTTCCTTATTTCTTCAGTCCCCTCCTGTTATGATCCGAGCTGATTTTTGTGTCAAAGGACTGTGCAGTAAGAGAAGTGTTGAACATGGAGCCAGATCTATCACCAGGACCCAAGTGGTGAATCTACTTCTATCAGTTCAGGGAATGTCTGCTTTTGACTTTAAAAAATGTTGCTGGAACTACAGAGTGTTGGGGTTTTTTATATGTGAATGGGGTTTATGTCTCGAAGAAGCAACAAGAGGCTGACCACAGTAGATCAGAGGTGGTTTTCAGCGTGTCCCAGCCATAGCAGGAGAGCAGAACTGGAGCATTATTTCTGCACAGGAGGGGACAGGATCAGAGCTCTCATCTGCAGCCCGGATGATAAAAGAAACCTTGCGTTATATGCAAAGGAAAGGTGGATTTTTTCTTCCTTTTCCTGAATGAAGTGACTTCCCGGTACCACAAAGGATTTTTTCAATTCACTAACCCCATCTGTCCCAGGAGGCCCCAAGTCACACACGGCCTTCGTGCCTTGTGGAACTTGTCTCACTCAAGTAAGCCTTGCGTTGGGTACGTTCAGGTCTGGCTTTAGCCCTGGCAAGTAGCAAACCAGCATTGCCTTCCATACAAAATGAGCTCTAGTTTTATGCGTAGTTTAAACAGGTTTTCCTGGGTTTATAAGTAGTTAGGGTCTCTGAGTGGGAGGTTTTTTGCCTGGGTTTAGCGATGTTGCAGAGACGAGACCTGTTGGCTCTTGTTCTGTCTGCAAGCCTTTGTGTTGGCCATGAGAGACTGGAAACTTCAAGCAGATGATTGTACTTGTTACCGGGTGGACATGAGCCAAACTTGTGAGAGATTTTGATCACAGGAATCTCATAAAAAATACCCTGTGACACTGAACATCCAGGACTTGTCCTTGGATGTTCATCTGCCTGTGCCACACCAATTTGCTCTCTCTTTTAGGCTGCCAAATTGCTCACTGAGCAAAGGAATATGTAAATGGAAAAGGCTTAAGGATAATGAGCTGAATATCCGTATTCTTTCTGCTTGCACTTGTAACGCTCAGCTTGGGACATCTGGGGCATAAGAAGTTCTTTTATTTGAAGAGCCTGATCCTCTTCGGTATAACTCAAAGCAGAACGTGCCTTTAAATAGACGGAAATGCGTGCGTTTGTGCTTGCTCTCTTGGATACGAGCACGCTCCCTGGGCTGGTTGCAAGGGGAAGGCCCACAGTCACATCTAATGCTCTGAACTTCCTTATCTACCAGCAGTTTTCTACACGTGCCAAAACTGAGCATCAAAGGTCCAAGATTCTCCCAGTGCACCCACCTCCTGCTGTCAGAAGAGATGTACAAGCTGCCGAGCGAGCAGAGTTGCTCTCTGATAACTGTGCTTAGCGCCAACGGTGTGTGAAGCGAAATACAGATAGTCATAACATCTGTAGGTGATCCAGTGCTCTGGTCAGGAAAAATAAACACAGGACACATAACTGGGGCAGAAAAGAGTGTGATTTAATAAAGGAACGTGACGTGCTTCTGGCATTGGCAGCCAGGGTTTGTTTCTGATGAAGATTAAGAGAATCAGTGTAACAGGAAATTGTTTTCTGCCACAAAGGGAAATCAATTGTCTTTAAATACACAGCAGTGTATTTAGCAAATCTTACTAATTGCTGCAAAACACAAATGTGAGCGTGCGTTGTCGGGCTGGCTAAGCCAATAACGTATTGTGAAAAAAATCGTAGGAGCTTTTAGAAATGAATATTTTCCTTAAGTACGTCTCCATCCCTGGAGATCCATGTGGCTGGATGAAATAGCAAGGGTGCAATAAAAATATATACTTCCCAATTTTCCCATGTGAAAGAGCATGTAAAAACATCTGTTAGTCAGGGAGCTTCTCCTCGGATACGCGCAGAAGAACGGGGTGGGTGCACGGACTGCGCCTGGCACGTCCACTCCAAGTCCACCAAGCCATGTGAGGCCAATGATTGATGGCAGGATGTCGTCTGACCTGCAGAGTCCTTCCAGCTGAGGATTACTGAGGGCCACATGTGCTGGTTAAACAGGTCACGGTGCTGTTTGTGTTAATGCGCTGATAAAGAGGCAGGGAAATGGAGATGGAAAATTTGCCAGGCAAGTTCGTGTCCTGATAAAAGGCTCCTTTTAGTAGAAAATGGAGAAAACAAACTATTCCATATTCTTCCAAGCAGGGGTAGGAAAACCACCCAAACCACCTGCATTATTTTGGGGCAACCCTGACATCACTGAAAGCAAGTGTTTGGCCTGGTTGACTGATAGCAAAGAAAAACCAGGGTTTCCACCACCACTGATGGCATCTGGAGGTACTGAAGAGAGGAAGATGAAGGACGTTCTCTGCCCCAGAGCAGCAGCTGAGCACTTGGCTCCCAGCTCTCTCCTTCCTCAGGGAGACTGAACCACTGCAGCTCAGGGATTCACAGCCTTTTCTGTCTCTGCTGCTATCTGTGCTCCTGTTTGGCCCCTCGGTGACTCCCTGTGGCTTCTCTCGCCTCCCCACAGGGTGCCCTGCCAGGGAACCCTGCCCTGCCTCAGTTTACCCACCTGTGAGCACAGCCCCCAGCATCCTCACTGAAATGACACTGCAGGGTGCAGTCATTTAAGGAATATGACCCTGAAAGCCTTTCTGTGCAGTGTCCACACTGCTCCAGAAGGGCAGTTTGGAAAGCTCTCCCAGTGCTGCCCTTGTCCTTCTGTGCCACTGGAGTTAATTAAATGACTTTTAGCGTAATTTATAGCAGAGATCATGCCCCGTAGCAGGCAGTCGTAGTGCAACAGAAGCAGAAGATCCTAGTCTGGACCCATTTCTGCCCTGACCCAGGGGGCAGGGGCCACTGGCACCCAGGCTGCACGGTGGGCAGCTGGGCTGCCCCTGCAGCTCGGGGGTTAAATGTTTGGGCAGGCAGCACGGGCAGCAGGCAGGGAAGGCCTCCCGGAGGAATGCAGAGGCGCCCGGGGCAGCTGTGGGGAGGATCAACATCTCCCAACCCTGCCCTGCCGCTTTCCTGCAAAGGTCTGGGCTCTTCACCACCACAGCGTCCCTTTCAGCAGCCTGGCCCCCAGCTTGAGCCCGGCTTTCCTGCCCGCAGCCACCCCCCAACCCCTCCTGCTGCCAGCTCCCCGCATCCTTCCCCTGTCACCCTCTTATTTACCCTACAGCCCCTGTGCCTCATCCTCCTGGTACAAAGCACCCGGCTGGTACAGGTAAATATCACATTTATTGAAAAATCTCTATTAGAAAGCCGGTGGAGAATTCATCAATCACTGCACGGCGCGATCCACAGCTGAGAGTTTGGAGATGCTGCGGCGCTGCCTTGCGAGAACTGAGAGATGCGTTTGCTCCTGCAAGAACCAAGTCAGGCTCCATCCTGGAAATAGTTCTGCCTTATAAATTGTTCGCTCTGTTTATATTCTAGCACTGAAGCCTTTATTGCTTTCCCGCTAGAAGACATGAGAGCACGTATCTCGGGCATTTCAGTGGTGTGTATAGTCCAGGCTCCTGTGGGAAATGACCTGCCTGGGACAGCTACAGCCCCAGGGAGGCACAGGCACCGAGGATCAGACCTGGAAACATCCACGGAGAAACTGGTGTGCTGCTAGCCTCTGGTTCCCTGTGCTGGTTTGCTTGCGAATAGTGAGTATAGCATAGTTGCTTTTGGAGAAATATCTAGCTATAAATTGTCACCCAGACACCTCCTAATTGTCTTTTTTCCATAAACTATACAGCCCCAGGCAGTTGTTGTGCCTCAAAATCTGCGGGTGTTTTCTTCCAGAAACAAAAATGATCTGGGAGGTGTGTGTGGGGACACTTTCTCCAGGTCTCCGCAACGTGAGCCCAGAGACAAACGTGGCAACAAGAAATAAAGACAGACGATCCCCTCCCTGCTCTCCTTCACAACTTCCCTGTTTACCCAGGCAGGCAGCGCTTCGCCCCAGCCTGCCGATGCCCATGGCTCCTCGCCAGCCCCACAAGGCTCTGCCACCCTGGCACAAGGCCACGGTGCTCCCACCGATTCAGGGCCAAAATTGGGGAACGCTGCTCAGGGCTACTTCTCCCCACATCGCTGCCTCCCTCCGCCCCACGGGCAGCTGCAATTGCCACGTGGAGCAGGGCTGGGTTACAAGCTGTCAGCAATATTTTACATGAGTAAATGCAGCATGTAAGCCTTGCCCACAGGAACAAAAACAGATTAAATGAGCAATGTGGGGTTTTTTGTTTTGTTTTGTTTGTTTTCTTCAAGGGACGGGGTTTAGAATAAGTTAATTCAAATAGGCACGTAGATTTTGGTCCTGTGCTATGACAGCAATCGTGGACCCTTCCACTCCTTAATAGGCATGGGCTGTAAAACTCACAGGAACTATAAACCTGTGAGACCATATCTAATTGCAGCGTGAGGGTTCGCAAGTCAGTGTAGTATTACATCTCCAGTCTGGTAGAAAGTTCAAGTTAATCATCTGCTTGCTTGGGAATACCCCTAGCCCAAGTCTCACAGAAAGAATAAATCCTAGCATGAAACTTCAAAAGGTATTTTGCTGCCTGACGCTGGCTGAAAGCGTTGCGAATCAGACACCAAAATGCCTTTGAATCGCTTGGCTGCGATTCCCCTTCGAAGGCGCTTGCCATCAAAGTGTCTGCTCATGCGTGTGGAGCCTGGAAGGAAGCCAAGCCCAGCGCCACCGTTCCCCATCCAAAGGGCTTCGGCAGCCTTTTCCATGTCGTCTGCGTGAGCATTGTTCTGCAGACAGCTGATGTGATCCTTTGGTATAGGAAGGAAATGTGCTTTACATCGCTGGTGAAGCAGCATCCAGAGCAGTCATTCGGCAAGAAGGCTGCTGCCCCTCTGCCCCAAGGCAGTGGGCTCCTGCGGGTCCGACTGTAAAAACAACTTACAGATGTCAGATAAAAAGTAATGGCAGAAAATGTATGCATGACCCTTAAAAAGGAAAGTCGGGAAAAAAAGCCATGATCTGAGGGAAGTTACAGATTCTTCCTTGGTTTGTTTGTTGAGAGCTGAAAATAGATACGTCTATTCCCAAATACTTCTGTTCTGCCAAGGGTTTGTTTCCTAGAGGTCTGAAGAGCCTCATCTTGGTGTGTTTGCAGAAAAAAACCCGTACAAACAATAGACACCAGCTGTGTTGCTGGATAGGAGCATGCCTTCCCTTGATTAACTTTACATGCTTTGGTGAGGAGGAGGGAAGAAGGTGCAAGAGGGATGTTTAATTTCCTTTTCAATTGCTCTTTGTCCACTAATGTTGCAGAGTTCTCCCACCAGTAAAGCGATGGTGGGGTTCACACTTCCATCCTTATCCACCTGCTGCTCTGTTTCATTTTGGTCTTAGAAAGGTTTGATAGTTGGTAGTAACTGTTTTCCTGATACTGTGTGAAAGCTCCAGTACTATCGATCCCTTAAAAACTTGGCAGGCCATGGTTAGTGGCAGCATGTGCTGTGGTCTCCTTTCCCTGACTCTTGGGGACTGGGGGAGCCCCACTGCTGTGCTTTTCCCTGCACTGGGATTCCCACCCTCTTGCCTTCCCTAGAAACCATAAAACCCCTTATCTAACCCTGTGCTATGCTAGACTAACTTTAGTGAGTCTAAAGTTTATCACCTCAAGCTCGAGCCCAAGGATGTTGCTGCAGGGATGAGGCTCTCGGTCCTGCTTGGAGCCTCTTTGGAGGCTCCAAACCAGTTTGGAGGTTGCTCTGTGAGAATACTGGCACCTCTTCCAGGGACTCAGAGTGCCATAATTTTTAAGCACACGGGGCCAAAACTCTCTGAAAGAGTCAGGCTATTTGAGATCTGGCCTCAGTTGCTAAAGCAGTGCTTCTGGAAGGGAACTGGTCAAAAATGCACGGGGATGTTTTTGGTCTCTGACACGTTTTGGTTGCAGCCCGATTATTAAAGGCAATGAATTTCTACATTCCTTAACATCCGGCCCTACCTGCTGGAGCCTGGGGGAGAATAAAACAACAACTCCTGGGAATGCAGGACACGTGCCTGGGCCTGTAGCAATCAACTGCATCAGTCAGTCACTCAGAGGCACCATGGCTCCCTGCAAACCAGCCTCTCCCCCAGAGATCCTGCTGCAGCCCCCCGGCCTCTGGGAAACCCCATCTGGGTTTGCCACAAAAATTTCACAACAGGCCCATGCGGATGGAGAAGAGAGGCTGGGATACAAAGCACAGCATCACAACGTTGTCTTTATTCATTGGCATGAGGTGTCCTGTTCACACCGGGACACCCCAAATGTGGTTTACACTCAGTTCTTACACCTTTCAAGGGCTCAGGTGTGACTTGATCAATCACTACTTAATGCACGCATGTCACTGTCTTGCAAAGCAACTATGATTTTACGATGTCATCATCCATCTGCTTCTTTCCTGATCTAGATGCCCCTGGAGTCGGTCTTGCGACAGTTGTCTATGATGCCAGACAAGGGGAGGGTTTCACAGATGTTTTGGAGGGGTTGCGATGCAGGTGTTGTCTCAGGAGTCCAGGGCTATCCTTTATTCTTCAAGGTGGGGGGTTGTCCTTACAATGCACTAGGGTCCTACGCAGCATGTAAAACATAAAAAAAACTATGTATATATATAAAGAAAGTGTGTATACATTATACGTATATATAAACTTAACATAATTTCCTATTATAAAGATTAATTGGTACAATAATTAGGGAATACGATTTTACTAACAGTTTTGCATTGGGGGTGCTCTAGTTTTTCATGACAGCTGGCCACGACTTCATGACAAGTGGCCATGACTTCTGAGGGGTTTTTGGTAGTTATAGTTGGGGACAGACTCTTTAGAAGGGCATGTCATGACAGGATAAAGGGTTTAAACTAAAGGAGAGAAGATTCAGGCTAGACATGACATCTTTTATAGTGATGGTGGTGAAACACTGGCACAGGTTGCCCAGAGAGGTGGTAGATGCCCCATCTCTGGAGACATTCAAGGCCAGGCTGGACAGGGCTCTGAGCAACCTGGTCTAGTTGAAGATGTCCCTCCCCATTGCAGGGGTGTTGGACTAGATGACTTTTAAAGGTCCTTCCAACCCAAACTGTTCTATGATTCTACGATTCACAAGGGCTACAGGGCCCGTGCGGACACTCCTCAGGGGAACGTGGTGAGAAAATCAGCGTTATCTGTAGGAAAACAGCGATAAACAGCGAATTACACCTTCGGATCGCCTGCACACGCAACCAACGGAGCGGCAGCGGCGCGGGGGCGGGGCGGTGGGCGGGGCCAGGAGGCGGGGGGCGGGGGCGTCCGCCCCCGCCCCCCGCCTCCTGGCCCCGCCCACCGCCCCGCCCCCGCCGGAGACGGGCGCGGCGGGAGCGAGGCGGTGCGGCGGGACGGAGCGACCGGCGCGGCCGGGAGTAGCTTGAGCCCGGCGGGAAGGAGGAGGAGGAGGAGGAGGAGGAAGGCGGGGGTCATCCCGCTTAGCCGTGCGGGATGGATAAGTACGACGACCTGGGTCTGGAAGCCAGTAAGTTCATCGAAGACCTCAACATGTACGAGGCCTCCAAGGACGGTCTCTTTCGGGTGGACAAAGCTGCCGGCAACAACCCCGAGTTCGAGGAGACCAGGCGGGTCTTCGCCACCAAAATGGCCAAGATCCACCTCCAGCAGCAGCAGCAGCAGGAGGAGATGCTGATGGCCGCCTTGAACGGAGGGGCCGCATTCAGTGCCCCCCGGCCCATCCCACCCGTGGCACGGGGTGCCAAACCACCCCCGGGCTCCACCGCCGAGGGGCTGCGTGCGAGGCCGCTCGATGGAGGGGAGCGCGGCGTCGGCGAGAGCCAGGCTGGGCACCGGGGCTGGGACGCGGAGCCCGACAGGGTCCCCAAAGCGGGGAGCTCACAGCCCACTGCGGGGCGAGGGGAGCAGCGTGCCGGGAGCCCTGCTGACCCCCAGCTCTGCCGCAGCAGGCAGGAGAATGGCAGCGAGGGCAGACGCGGCGGTGCGGACCAGAGATCCTCCTCGTTCTCACACACCTGGAGCCCCCCAGCAGTCTCAGTGGGGACGGAGAAGGGGGCACCAGGGGCCATGCCACAGCAGAGGTCATCTTCTTTCTCAGCCTCCTCTGTGCAGCCCACCCGGGGGTTTTCAGGCGCTGCTGACCCCTGCAGCCCCAGGGCCGGAGGGGATGTCAGCCAGGTGTGGTACCAGGGCGTCCCGCTGTCCTTCCCCTCCAGCTCCGCACCTGCCGCCCCGAGCGCTGACTACCAGCATGCCACCAGCCACCCTGGCCCAGCTGGCCACTTCGTGGCCCACGGTCAAAACCACCAGCCCAATGGCAGCAGCACAGACCCCGAGCCGAGCTCCTCACGCCTGGCCCTGCGTGGACCGATGACTCCAGATGCTCCACAGCCCCCTTTCCCGGAGGGCACCAGCAGCGCGCGGCCGGACACCAGGCACCCGGAGGGCTCCAGCACAGCGAAGGTGAAGCTGCCCTGCCAGACCCTCCTTCCGCAGCCGGAGCAAGGGCCATCAGCGGCTGAGCTGAAGCTGGAGGCACTGACCCAGCGCCTGGAGCAGGAGATGGATGCTCGGCCAAAGGCTGATTACTTCGGTAAGGAGGCAGTCCACCACTCGGCGTGGAAAGGGTTCGTTGTGAAGTGTCACTGCAGGGTTCACACCTGCAGGGTCTTTTGTCCCTGTGCACCTTCTTGGTTATGCTTTTTCAGTTTCTCAGTTTTTGGTTTTTTTTCATTACTTAGCTTTGAATGGAAGCTCTTCCTCCTGTGATGCCTTTTTTTGTTTTTAACCCTACCTCTTAACTTTTAAAGCAGAGATAGCATAGTAGTTTTGGGGAGGACTGCGCTGAGAAGCAGCTCGAGCAGCATCTTTTGAAGTGCCTTTCGTTGCTGGCAGGGAGGTGCTTAACTTTTCTTGACAGTTCTGGTTCTCCGTGTCTTAAAACTACATTGCCTGACCAGACCACGTGTGAGTGGGAAGGCTCCGGCCTGTGGAGGAGTCACTGTGTGTGCCGCAGGCAGGGAGAAGGGCGCTGAGCCCCGGGGAGGCAGCGGCAGGCGTCCCTTGGAGGTAACCCCCTGGGGGTGGCCACGGCTGCTGTGCGTGCAGGATGTCTGGAGGAGGAGTCGCTTGAGGATGGGAAAGGTGGTGGTTTCCCAGACTTGCCAGGATTTCCCCCCCACCCCCAGGTGCTGGTTGGCTCTGAAAGGATCAGTGCGTCCTGAAGATGGCAGAAAAACAGGCACATTTTCCCCTAAATCTTGGGTCCAGGCTCTCACCAGAGGTTATTGCTGGCGCTTGACACTGGAAAGGGGCCACTTACGTGTGAGGGTCTCCCAATGGGAATATTAATTACCCCTCTACTCCGCCCTGGTGAGACCACATCTGGAATATTGTGTCCAGTTCTGGGCCCCTCAGTTCCAGAAGGACAGGGAACTGCTGGAGAGGGTCCAGCACAGGGCAACGAAGATGATTAAGGGAGTGGAGCACCTCCCTTAAGAAGAAAGGCTGAGGGAGCTGAGTCTCTTTAGCTTGGAGAAGAGGAGACTGAGGGGTGACCTTATTAATGTTTATAAATATATAAAGGGTGAGTGCCATGAGGATGGAGCCAGGCTCTTCTCGGTGGCAAACAATGATAGGACAAGGGGTAATGGGATCAAGCTGGAACACAAGAGGTTCCACTTAAATTTGAGAAAAAACTTCTTCTCAGTGAGGGTGACGGAGCACTGGAACAGGCTGCCCAGGTGGGTTGTGGAGTCTCCTTCTCTGGAGACATTCAAAAGCCACCTGGACATGTTCCTGTGCGACCTCACCTAGGTGTTCCTGCTCCAGCAGGGGGATCGGACTAGATGGTCTTTTGAGGTCCCTTCCAATCCCAAACATACTGTGATACTGTGTGATGCTTGATGGAACTGATTTACTGCCCCAGGATGGCAGAAGTTCAGCAGCAGGTTGAGCCTTTCCTCTACCTGCTGTGCCACTTTGCAGTTTAATAGCAGATGAGATAGTTCAGCTTTTGGGAGAAGGAAACCTGGGTTTGCTGGGAAGTCTGGGAACTTTGCTGTTAATTTAAAGAACAAAGAGAGTAGGTCTGGTGTATTAATTTTCCTCATGCTTTTAGACCCATGGTTGCAGAAGTAGAAGCAGGGGCAAATTTCAACTCCTCAGCCTGATGCAGAGGAAGGGTTTGCATCTTGGGCAGCACAGGTGCCATTGCACAGGGTCCTGCCCGGTGGGATCAGCGGGTGGCTCTGTGCCGGTCTGTGCACACAGGAGCAGCCCTGGGCTTCACACTGAGCTTCTGGGACGTAGCTGGAGGAACCACCAAGTGCTCAGTTGCGAACTTATGCAGTTTGCAAAGTGTGTTTCTTGTCATCAGGAGGTGGTACTCACCCACAGAGAGCTGCACTAGGATTGTTTATCTCAGGTTCCGAGGTTGGAGTCAGCCTTGTGGCAGGATAGATCCTTTTTCTTTAATTCTGTCGCGGAAAGGTGATGTATCAACTTGCTGCACTTGGAGCGTTTTGGCCTGGAAACGTGTTTGGGCACTTTCTGCCTTGTACAGGCAGCGCACAGTTTGAATGAGCTCTGGGAGCCTTGTCCAGGGAGGGCTGAGTGCTGTGACAAGGAGCCCATGGCAAAGATGGGGTTGGGACAGCAGTCTCGTGGCAGGTGGTGCTCAAAAATGGGAATATTTTGCTGGAGGTGGCATTTAGCTCCACTGGAGAGGTGCCAGGTGCACTGTGTGTGTCTTCTCCTCACAGTGCAAATAAACCAGCTGGATCATACTTCATCCTACATGTGCATGGAGATGGAGGGGAGAGAGCAGAGGGACGTGGTCGGTGGTTAGATTATTTTTACATTTTTGTCACAAAATAGGCAGTAGCACCAGGGGGAGGCTTCTGTCCCGCAGAAAATTTGTACTAGCAGAAGCTGATCCGGCAGCACGGAGAGTCCTGATGGTTCAGTCGGAGCCCCAGGGAGGGAGGAGAGGTGGAGGCCGCCTGGTTCCCGGCGAGGTCTTTGCACATCCTCCTGGCAGGAGGTGTTACACCAGCGTCTGAGAAATTTGGGAAGGAAGAGAGGGAAAAATGAAAGACTGGAGTCACGGCAGGGGAAGAAGTGACGTGTTGTGGAGGCTCACCTCCGCACGGGAGGCTGGGCAGATCTGCCTCGTGGAGGACTGAGAAGCAGGAAGAGGCAAATACTGAAGTATTTTAATTCTGGGCCTCCTCCCCCTTTCTTTCTCACTTTTATTTTCATTTTTTCATAGTTACCTTACTTCCTTTGGAGGAGTAGAGAACCCATACAGTCTTCTGGATCTATCTCTGCTATGCTATACCCTCAAGCGAGCAGACTTTAGGATGGAAAATAAGTACTTTTAAGCAAAATTGATAAAAAGGTCAAGAATTCGTTTTGCTTGAAGACTTTCCCCCAGTGAAGGGAAGTTTAATGCAGCAGCTTTACGGCACATGGGAGGCAGGAAATGAAACCAGGACTGAAGTGCAAATGACTGAAGTATTTTGTCTAAAATGCTCTCAGCTCTCCTGATTTTGGGTGCCACTTTTGTAACAAGGGGATTTTTTTAAGATGGAGCTGTCTGTCTTGGTAACATACAGTCCTTCAGTCTGGACCAGATATTTATCATGAACAATTAATTCTGATCACAGTAAAGGAGCTGCTTTTTTCTTCACTATGTGAAAATGAGCGTTTGTAAATGAAAGCCCTTTTCAGGTAAGCTAGGGAGTAGGCATAATGTAGGTAGGATGCTCTGCTGAGGAGTAACAGACAGTCTGGTTATCTGTCAGCACCAGTTTGCTGTACAGAATCCATTTGTCTGCTCAGAGTATGTGTACCAAGTGGAAGGAAAGAAGCAAACAAAGCCAAGGATTTTGGTTTTTAAATAGTGGCATATGTGTGAGCCGCGTGGGCTGCACGTGTCTCTGGAGGAATGTGGGTTCTCCAACACTGCTTTTGAAGTGCTGACTTGATTTATGTGGGCTATCGAGGAGAACGTAGGTAGTCTCAGGTATCACCCAGGTCTTACGCTCAGGGAGGGAAATCCTGAAATTCCTCCATCGAAAGGCTGGTTCCCACTGCAGCAGAGAAGGGGCCTCAGGTCTCAGGATGTGCTGCTGGAAGCCACCCTAGGTTATATTCAGGTTTTTGGTGTACCCTTTCCAGAGAATATCTGATAGCAAAGTCTGTAGGTTTCTTTTCCCCTTGGCAGAAGCAGAGCGGTAGCTGAGTTGCTGAAACCCTATGGAGACCTGGAACCTCAGCACCTTCGAATGTGTGTGATCAGCTTTATGGCCAGCAGTGTTCTCTCAAAGTCTTATGCATAGTGAATTTAGCACTTTACCACTGCCAAAACCACAATTTGTTTAACTTGAAGGCTGTACGTAGCTGTGGACCTCAGCAAACCCTGGTGATGATGGTGCACCAGGACGCTTCAGCAGCAATGAGGGCAATTTCAGGGCTGCCGAGTGGAGAATTTCTGGCTAAAATGAAAGTTCTTCTGAGGTTTGTTTTGTATGTGGATGATGATAATGGCATCATTTCCACTGGTGATGAGTGGGGGCATCCCTCGCTGCCTGTTCTTAGGAGAACACCACGGCTTGCAGGAGATGCCTGCCTGCAGGACGAGGTGGGTCCTGGTGGAACAAGGAAAGCTGGAAGGATGATGGCACATGGACTAGTGGGTGTGTGCAGATTGCAAAGTTTATCTCACTGCAGGGAATCAAGCAAATAAGTGTTTGCCTGCGCTATGGCTCTTCAGGATTACAGCAGTTATGTGCTTCTCCTCCCTTCCTCTTGGGAGCAAAGCTGGCTTTGCAAGCTAAGGAAAAATCTACCAGAAGAAAAAGGAAGGAGTTGAAGCAGAAGAGCAACAGGTCTTTCAGCCAGGATACTGTGCCAAGGGGGACTGAGAGGAATAAGGAGCCTCATTCATTTGGCACTGGAGCTAACATAATCTCTGACATTGCTATCAGGTATTTAAAATGTCACTCATGTGAGTTTGATGGCATTCTTGTACTTTACTGGCAGTGTGTACACAACTGTCTACAGCAAAGATAAGGATCGAGAACATGCCATGCAAAAATGCTCCAGAAAAATTGCATTTACCAATTCTGTGGTTCTTTGGGCAGGGAGTACCGGTGCATCTTTGCTACCATTGAGTGGCAACCCAGCCACCCAGTGGTGAACAGGACCAAACTGCCAGGTTTTCCAGGTGCTTCGTCTCACACGGGCCTCCAGATCTCCTTGAAATCAACTCTCCAGCAAGAGCGATTGCACAGTAGTGGAAAACAGCACAGCAAGGCACACAATGTGTCTAATTTAGAGTTTGATGTAGAAATTACTTGGTTAAAGTGAGCCATGGGGAGGTGGCATCAGATTCTGGAGAAAGCCTGATGTAAAACCTGAAGAACTGAGCATCACATTGGGTAGGACAGGGTGAAGTATTTTTGTATTTTTCCATCATACTGTGTTTGAAAGAAGCGTGTGTAAGTGCAGGACTTGGCTCTCCTGGAATAAATAGGTGGGTTGGAAATGCAGAAAGCTGTACCTTCACAAGAGTCCTGGTGTATGCCAGCTTTCCTCTTATCTCATTCCCCTTTCCTGCTCTGAGGAGGTGGATGCTCATGAAGGTCCAACTTCTGCCAAGAGACAGCAGGATCAGCTTGCGGATTAGCCACGTGCATGTCTAGGCAGATGGGAAAGATATCAGAGATATTTACGTGCAAAGGCTCTGTTCGTTTTAGGGGGTTTTTTTCCAAATGCAACTGGGGGTTCTTTGTCATCAATCCAGCTTTCTGTAAAAAGGGAGGAAAAGCCAGTTACGTGTGGTGGAGAAGAATCAAGCTGATTGTGGAAATGTGGCTTGCATGGAGTAAGTGGAAGGGGTAGGATGGGCTTATTCCTCTGAGTGCTGTTTCTGAATTAGCTGTGTATGCAGATCCATACCACCAAACTCTCCCCTCATCCTGCTACTGCATTCCGCTTATCCGGGACCAGACTGACAAGGCAAAGAAATCTCACTGCTGAAGCAGCACAGCAACTCATTTTGCCCTCTAAAATTAAGCAATAGTCTCAGCAAACCCAGCCAGGAGCACAGGTAGGAAAGGTTGGCTGTCCTGGATGCTGCTGAGAACAGGGATGCTGCTGGAAAGACCCACAACTGTGTTCTTGACTTGTAGACAGATGATGTCTGGTACGTGGAAATAAATCATACTGACCAGTCCCAGGAAATGCTGCTGTTCAGTATGGTTTGCATCGAATTTTTAGTGAGTGGGATATAGTAAGTAACTGGGCTCCTTCTGGTGAGCGTGAAATAGCAACACTTAGAGGAAAAAACACCTCTTAAGGCTTTGAGTCTGGTGGCAAATGCTAATGCACTTGTTGAACTTTGAGGGTGGAACTGACATTTCAGACAGGACACTGGGTTCACTTTCCTTTCTGACAGCCCCTGTGATGTGCATCGGACCTGTTTGATCTCAAGAGCCGAGGCTGTTCGCAGCGGTCGCTCTCCTTCTGGTTTGCAGTTCCGAGATGGGGTACAGCAAGGTCCAGGACAGGGCTCACGGGGCATGTTTTCGGTCTCAGCTCTGCCCCAAAGGTCCCTTTGTTCTGGCGCTCAGCTGCAGCGCGGGCGGTTGTTGCCGCATGATGCGAAAGGGAACAGAGATTTCTTTGTTGTCCAGGGCCAAGCTGCCCTGACGGCAGAAATTGAGCCAAAATCAGCAGTTTCCATCCCTTTACCTTTCCAAATCTGGATACCATTCTGCCAGCACACTTGAGCTTGAATTTACTAGTGGTGCACATGTGTGGTGCAAAGGGCTTGTCATCCCTATAGCAAAAGATAAACCTTTTGTTGCTCCTTAATAATGCTTTAATAATATCATCTGAGCTTAAAAGCTGTAATTTTGGAGGGGATATCTGCTCAGATTGGCACTTGCATAAGCGCTCATTATGCATGGCAAAGTAACCAAGTGCAGGAATCAGGCACCTCGCTGAGCCACGGATGCTCGTGATCCCTCTGCTTCGAGCTCAGGACAGAAGTTCTTGCTAAACACTGCATTCTGCTGCGAAAATTACGCTGAGCTGCTGATGCTGGGGCTGGACTGATGCTGCTGACGTTTTAAATCTACCCCCTGGCTAGCAGAAAGCAGGCTCAGTGCTCTTTCAGGAAGAAGTCATCGGAGCTGGCGTGGAGTGGGGCGCAGAGCCCGCTCTGTGACGGGATGGGGATGGATGCGGCCGGTGCCGCGCTGCCTTCCATCAGCCTGGCTTCGCACCTGTGTTGCCGAGCTTGGCAACCGGCCACCGCAAGCAACAGGTATTGCTTTTTCCTTGCATAGCCTAAGCTGGAAGAACAGGATCATTGTGGCAGCAGGGAGCAAGTGGCAAAGAAAAAGCAGAAAGAAAACTTAATGGAAATCACATTTTTTTTCCCCTTTCGGGCCAGGTGTGCTGAGAGTCAGAGATGAAGGCTCAAGTATGTTGCTTAAAATACCTCAGAATGTCAGATTTGGAAGAAGCAAAGGTTTATTTCTAGAGTAATTCCAATTGCTAATGGAATTAATAGGCTTTCAAGTAAGATTTAGCATATATAAGTAAAAATATAAACTATACACAGATTTGCCATTTTTCAGTTGTCAGCCTTGCCATGGGACATCCATAAATATTTATAGCACAGCTGGTTATTACATAGTTGGGTAAGTTAGCACATTATAGTTTTTACAGCAACATTTTCAATTTATTTGAAAAGCCCTTTCATTGTATGACACTATTTTCCATGTTTTAAGGGCCTAAATATTTGAAGAAGTGGATAAAAGGGTTAAGCAGGGCATGAAATGTAGCATGTATGGAAAGAAAGGGGGAAGGTTGGTGTGGCTGGTTGAGGGATGGGAGGTGGAGGATTTCTTTTCTGGAGCTCATTGGCATGGAAAGGGGGAAAATGGAGCACTTGTGGTGCAATAAATACGTCGGTTCTGTGGAAAGCCTGGTGAACATCGTGGAAATAAGGCTTTGAGCAGCAAAACCAGCAGGTTTTCTGCTCTCAAAGCTTTCCACTTGGCATTGCTGTAGTCGAGAGAGAATGTTCTGAGGTAGCTGTTAGCTTTTGTGTCACACATCCATTTGAAAAGTCAGATTTTCTTATATTTTCTTTTTTCTTCTTTTTTTTTTTTTCTTTATAATGCCTTCGTGATTTATCTCTTCCTTTCTTAAAATGTTTCTTTCAATAAACAACCAAGATAAATCTGCTTGACTTTGAGAACCAGCCAGTTTTGCTAACTTGGTGCCAGTCTGTGTGCTGGGGTGGGCCCGCAGCCAGGCTAGCATTTCAGTTTGGGTCAGATTTGGACAAAACAGAGCAACTAATGATTCTCTGCAGCCTCCTCTCCAGGTTTGTGTCAGTTCGGCTCTGGGCGCAGCGGGGCTTGGAGCAGCGCTGGGGCAGCTTGCAGCGTGCGGTCCAATGCACGCAGGCAGGTCTGTGCTGGGAAAATGAAGTGTCTGCTTTTCAGCAGCACCGCGTGTGCTACTGTAAAGGGTTCCCAGGCGCTTTTAACCCTATAGTGTGAAAACTGGATGGCCACAGCTATTGTTTGTGGGCAGAAATTGCTAACCATGCTGGGACTACCGGTGCTGCCAGAGTTCGGAGTTACTTTTCAGCACTGTTGTAGGTATGTTGGGTTTCTCCCAAACTTTCACCAGGCCTTTCCAATTACTATGGAGCTTGTGGGACCCTGAGAAAAGTGAAGTTTCGTTAACCACGGCATGACTAGGCATCTGCAGCAAGATGATGCTGTCCCTCTGCTTGGGCTGGTAGGAGGAAGATGTGACCAACACTCCCTGCTCCAAGCAGTTTAAGAGTTGGAGCAACGGTGGAAGGAGAGACCTGGAGGCAAAGTCACATCCGCAGGGTTGCTGAGGAGCAGAGACACATCCTCTGTTTGTCCCTCACACTGCCCTTTTTGGGTAGATTCATGTTTGTTTGCTTAAACATGGATTAAATTTGCTCATTTAGAGGTAGTTAAAGGGTGATGCTGCTTTAAAACAGTCTGTTGCAATCGCAGGGCAATGCCTGAAGTAAGTAAACTGGCTTGATGCGTCATTTTCCTTGGACAAGGAATTTCTGTCCATGGTCACTAATAATGGTTTTGGGCAGCCTTGCTGCATTTCTCCCTGCAAGGTGGAGCGAGCAGGTCCTGCTAGCAGATGCTGTTAAGGGTTTGAAAATCAGTTGTCACTTCTTAGTCCATTATCAAAGCAGTTTTATGTGGAAATGCAGTGAGATTTGAGAGGCCCTAAGTGCACACCCAATACCTTTTGTGAAGGTGCACTGCTAAAGTCTTCTCCCTGCGGTCCTTTCCCACCACAGCCGCTGCACATCTGCCCCATTGTCACTCTCTCCAGCTGGACCTGGCTTTCCTCCATCCCATGGGCCACCTGAGTCAGCCCCCCTTGGCTGGTGGTGCCACCACCACCAGGTATCCTCTCCTTAAAACTGGCTTCTTACTTGCTTTGTCCTGCAAGAGGCAAGAAGAATATCTGGGCAGGATACATGTTCTGTAGGTAGCTTCTATATGTTTGGTTTCTCTGTTCAGATGTGGCTGACAGAGGGAAAAGAGATACGTGTCAAGTAGTCAGTTCAGCTCTGTTTCAGTGGGAAATCCTTAGGACCTTCAGCAGACACGAGCAGGGTCTGAAGTTGATGAGATTTAAAGGGGCTGAGTGAAGAGATGTGTTTGCCTCACTTCAGTTGCTACCAACAAACTTATTTTATGCAATAAGTAGAAGAAACTATTGGTCTTTGAACAGCCCTGAGCACTACTTGCTGCCATCCAGGCTTTTTGGGGGTTTAAAATGTATATAAAGTTTGTGGGAATGACTGGATGAGGGAAGGTGTCGCTGTAGACAAATAGGGCTGTTGTTGTTCTCTTTACTTGTTTGCAAAGTGCTTTTGCCGTGGAGGTTTGATGACTGTTTTGGCTACTGTTAACAGTGTCTCTCGAGGTGGGTGACACCGATGTCATGTACATCCTGTGGCTACCATGAACTGCCTGGTCCGAAACTGCTGGGCCACCATGCTGAATTACAGGTGTGGTCACCCAGCCGGTGACTCCAGCTGCCTTGCCAGGTCCCACTTCTGACCTCTGTCTCCTTTTCTGTCTTCCAGGCACCTGTGTGAAGTGCAGCAAGGGGGTGTACGGAGCAAACCAGGCTTGCCAGGCCATGGGCAACCTCTACCACGATGGCTGCTTCACCTGTGGAGCCTGCAGTGAGTAACCCCTGCCTGGCCCAACGCCACTGGGGCAAGCTCTTTGAGCTTAACTTTTTTCTGGTGTAAAGGAGGGGAAAAGAAAAAAAAAAAAAAAGAAAATTAAAAAAGGAAGTGGTTATTGAATTATCTGCCAGAGCTGTGTGTCTTGGTAGTGGTCATGCTTGCTGTTTGTCTTTGAATAGTTTTTTGCAAGGCGTGTAGAAAAGATGCTTTGAATGAACCAGCCGTCTGCCTTCTGGTATGGGGGACAGTTGTTTTCATTGCTCTGTCTCTCTGTTACAGCTATGTTTTCTTACTCGTAAGAGTATTTTTTTCACAGTAGCAGTGAATATGTCTTAGTTGGCATTTAGGGGTTTTTTATTTGTCATGTCAGACTTTACAGCCGTTCTGGCCTTTCTGTCTGCGGACCCCAGGGAGAGCTGCCATGCCGAGGGGTGCGAGTGTCTCAGCAGGGTCTGCAGGTGCCCAAGACACCTTTTCAGATGGAGCTGCTGCACAGCCAGTCCGGTCACCGTGTTTTCACTGCTTGTGTTACGTTTACTCGCTGTCAGCATTTTGGCCTTCTGAAGGACAGCTGGTCAAAGCATCTATGCACATGAATGACCCAGGTTACACGTCTTGCTTGTTCTTTCCCTGGAGAAATGGAGCTGTGCCCCCAGATGAGGGGCACATCTCTACTGCCTTGTTTTCTGGTTGTTGCAGGGAGGGAGCTGGTTATTGTGCCAGGGGTGTTGGGCTGGGAGCAGTGATGGTGAGCCCTCTGAAATCCACCCAGGAAACATGGTAAATAGTTAAGCTGGCGCCACCGAGCTCCCTGCCACGTGTAAGACCCACATATGAAGCTTGCTGTAGCGTATACCATGCTGCAATGTATGGATTCTCCTGAGCGGCTTTTCGAGGAGGTCCGTGATGGAGCTGGGGTGAGGAACTGGGCTCCTTGATTTCAAATGGTGGCTGTGTTTGTAAGACAGTGGTGTTTCTATTTTGTTCTCTTTAGGTCTAGTAGCTTATTTTTGGAAATGTAGCTATATATGTGGTGACAGAAAAAAAAAATAATAGTCCTTCTGGTGTTTTTGTATGTATGTTTGGTTTTCCCAGATGAGTTAGAGTTTTTCTCCTGCGTTGTGTTCAGAGTTGTAAACTCATCAGAACTGCATGTGTTTTATTTGGAGCTGCAAAGTAGGAATAAATATAGAAAGATGTGTGTGCTTTTTAATAATAGCTGAACCTTGAACTCGTTTCCCAGCTGTCCCGACACCAGCTGCCTTGCCTCACCTATGTTTTCAATAGGGCGCTTCATCGTCATCTGACTGAGAACAAGAAAACTGAAAAGAAAAAGTGATGTTTGCACATGGTGGCAGTTTCCTAAATGCTCAAGAAGTCAGCAGCTCACTTTTTTTGCCCTCTCTGATAAGTTAATTACACATCTTCTCCTGTGGAGAGGATTCCTGGCTGCAGCTGGGGCTTTGCTTCAGGGACCTCTTGTCCTCTGTGGCCTGGCGGCTTCCAAACTGCCCTTACACACAAAGCTCCTGTTAAAAATAATCCAGCAGCAGGTTCGAGCTGTTTTAAATATCTAAAATTATTCCTGTGCAACAGGCGCTTTGGAAAGAAACACTTTCAGTCCTCCTTTTAGAACGGATTTTGCCATCTTTATTTGGAGATCAGAGCTAGGGCGATATATGTGATTGCAGAGGTATCAGTGGTTACTTCCATTTATGTTTGTTTGTGTTCAGTTAAAAAATAGCTTAATCCCATTTCTAATGAGGTGGGTTGGTGAGGATTGATAGAGCAGCTATTTGCTGCTAATTCTAAAAGGCAACCCTTTCCAGAGGTTTCCAGTGCAAGATGAAAGGGTTTGCGTGTCGGGCCTCTGCAGCTGCCATCTTTCCCTCACGTGCAGGTACCTATGTGTGTGTATACCTTAGGGGAATCACTGGCTCAGGTGGCCCAGAGAGGATGTAGATGCCCCATCCCTGTAGGCATTCAAGGCCAGGCTGGATGGGGCTCTGAGCAACTATAGAATCATAGAATGTCCCACAAGGGTCATCGAATCCAACTCCTGTCCCGGCATATGACAACCCCGCAGTTCACACCATGTTTCTGAGGGCGTTGTCCAGTCTCTTCTTGAACACTGTCAGGCTTGGGGCCGTGACACCTCCCTGGGGAGCCTGTTGCAGTGCTCCACCACCCTCTGGGGGAAGAACCTTTTCCTAATGTCCAGCCTAAGCCTCCCCTGGCACATCTTCCTGCCATTCCCTCGGGTTCTGTCACTGATCACCAGAGAGAAGAGATCAGCGCCTGCCCCTCCTCCTCCCATTGTGGAGAAGCTGTAGACCATGATGAGGTCTCCTCTCAGTCTCCTCCAGGCTGAACAAACCAAGTGACTTCAGCCGCTTCTCATACAGCTTCTTCTCCAAACCCTTCACCAACTTTGTAGGCCTCTTCTGGACACTCTTCAGCATCTTTTTATGTTTCTTATACTGTGGTGCCCAGATCTAGTTGAATATCTCCCTGCTTGTGGCAGGAGGGCTGGACTCCTCTAAAATCCCCTTCCAACCCAAACTATTCTATGATTTCCCAGTCTCCTGGACCATCAGTGAATGAAGGGCACACAGCCCTGTTGTTACCCAGAGAGAGCGCCTGCCTCTCTGCGGGCATGCTGTCATCTGCAGTAAATATGATGAGATGGTTTTATCTACCAGAAAAATAAATATTTGTCTGGATGGTTGCTGTCTGTCTAGCTGCAAAGCATGTCCTGAGCAGCCTATGTGGAAACTCGGGTTTCCAGCTGAAAAGCAAGTAGTGCTTTTAAGGTCAAGCGGAGTTCGTCTTGGACACCATCCAGTACAGTCTTGTCTTTGAGAAGTCAAGGTTGCTCGTGCTTTCAATCATGAAATTTCTGCTCTGGTGGAACCCTGAATATCTCTGCTCCAATAAATAAAATATACAAAATTACCTATTAAGGTAAAGTATATTGTCCTCTAGATATTTATATCTGCTGTCCTGCTGTTTTCATTTTAGTGAGGATTTCTAATTTTGCTTGTAGTTGGATTTGTGTCCAAATGTGCATTAGTTTCCCAGATACAAATACTGAGGCGGTCTGAGGAGGGGAGGGGAGTTGATACCTCATGGTGCCAAATTTCCTATGCCCTCTATTTCCTAATACACATATATTCAGAGATAAATGATAGAGCAATTGGTTGAGCAGAGCTACGCATATGTTACAGGGTTCAGTTGTCAAGAAAAAAAAGTGCTGTTTTATCTGAGCCATTGGCATATAATGCAGAAAATTTGGCTTAGAGGTCAAAACAGCAGATTTAGAATGATTACTTTGGCATAAATGTCTCATTTATCTTCTTGTTTGTTACAGGGCAGAGACACAAACAAGGCAACGTTTTGCAGAGAGGGAAAGGAGGAAGCTTTAGGCTTTCTGCAGAATTAGTAATAGATGATATTTGATTTACAGGAGGACCATTAAAGTAGGTTAAAAAAAAAGGGGGCTTTGAAACTCACAGGGGTATTTCCTGCAAGCTCAAGGTGTCAGTTTCTGTCTTGTGTTTTGTTTTGTTTTGTTTTTTCTCAATTTTTTTTAGACGAACAGTTGCAGTTATCAAATGGTTTGTTACACATCAACCACCTCCTCAGAACACAAAAAATGCAGATGTTTCCACATGTTGATATTTGTTATTCAGGTATTAAGGAGACCTTATAAATGATACTGATTTAACTAGACAGTATCGCTCTAACCTATTGTGGTGGTTTAGTGTTTTCTCTAGGGTTCAGCCAGGCTTATATTCAACTGCCACAGATTGCCTGGAAAACAGACCTTTTTAGCTCTGCTGGAAGTGTAATTTAGAGCATAAGGGTCTTGTACGTGAGCCACTTGGTCCTCAGAGGAAATGTGAAAGCTAAAAAAGTGCAAGGGAAGTGTCAGAGATGACTGTGAAGGAAATCAGTAGGCGAGGAAGGAAGTCGGAAAGAAAGAACTGATTGCAAGGTGGTTTGAAGGTGGGTTTGATGTTGAACTGTAGCAGAAGGTCCAAAATGTGGACCTGATTTTGACCCCTTATTGCAAAAAGATGGTGAACTTGCACGTTTGCCAGATTACAGAATTTGACCTTTGACGTGTCAACATTACTACATTATTTTTCTTTTTTTATTGTAAGCTCAGATTAATGTTGATGTCTGTGTTAAAGGGTAACAGGCTGCTGTTCCAGTGGCAGAGTTTGAAATAACGCGAGCTGGCTGTCTCTTGCAACCCTCTGGGGATATATATGTTTGGTTTTTTTTAATATTTCACAATGTAGTCGTGTTTAGATGTATTAAGGGTCATTTACTAAACAAGGTATTGAAGCAGTTTATCTGTGAGCATCACCCTCTGCTTGGGCTACCTTGTCTTGCTGTGGTGATTATAAAGCATGGCTACTTAGCGTGATGTCTTTGGCATGATTATGTTGAATAAGCATGCCCCATATTGGTATATAACCCCTAGAACAACAAGGCCATGTTTTCTATTGGTATTGCTAAATAACTCTACAACTAGAAAGTCACCTTTTTCTTGCAAGCGTAACTTAATCCCAAGTTGCAGGACAGCCAGCCTTGCCAAGTGAGTTTCCCAATGGCACATGTATGTGTGTGGTTACCTTCAGATGCAGAAACTACCAGCTCTTCCAGTGGAGGCAGAATTTACTCCTTGTAGTTGGACATAAAACAACTACACTGATTGACACGCTGAGAAATGCACAGATCTTCAAAGTGGAGAGTGCAAAGTACTGCTGGTAATCCTTCCTCAGCATCCCTTTAATAAAATTAGCATGCATAGTAAACAATATATTTTTGTAGCAAAAGTAATCTCAGAAAAGATTCAGCCATGCCTGGAGACAGGGAAGCCATCAGTGCATGTTTCTGCTCCAGTCTAAATTGCTGCTTTGTTCGTGCTGACTTTTTATCTTCAGTCTCTCAGCTCGCTGGCGAGGAATCCCTGCTGTTTGGCACAAGAAGTGCTTGCTATAGATGAGAAACTCCAGGGCAGACTTCATGGTAGGATGACAGGATTATACGTGTTCCTTTCTTGGCCAGGTTTCAGGGCGGTGGTGCTCTGGGGTCTGAGCTGAAGGGGCTTTCACATTGTCCAGGTGTCCTCAGTAGATTTTCCCCTTTGGAAAGCTGCGAGTGTTCAGCTCACACACGGGAGATGCAGTCAGAGCTTTATCAATATGCTGGTGGTTTGAGTTGATTGTGTGTGTTTTAGTGCTGGCTTGAAGTCTGAAATCATTAGGACAATGTGAGAAAAAGGTTGAAATGTTTAATGGAATGTATTTCCAGTCTTTCTGGTATTTGTATTTTACAATGTCGTCTCCAAAGTACTGATTTTTTGTTAAGAACAAGCTTGGGATTAATTGTACTGTAAAGATTTTAGGGGATTTCTTATAATGTTTTAATGGGACCTATGAATAATTTCCTGAGCAGTGGCTCAGTAAGCACTGAGACCTCTTCCATGCCTAGAGAAATTAAAAAACTGCTCTCTCATATAGTTTCAATGCAGTTATGTTCACCAAGAGCACAGAGATTGCCTCCCCCTCCTTCCTCCTTTGAGCCTCTGTGTGTTAGGACGATGGCTGGTGGGTGATGGGCTGGGAGGGCAGCTCCCACAGCCACCTGGTTTTGGTGCATTTTGGGGAACAGGGCAGCTGTCTCCTCAGTGATGGAGAGAGTGACTGGGCCCTGGGTTGAAAACTGGTACCTCAGCAGGGACTCCCCGGGTTGTAGCGCTGCTTTGTCACAGGGTGACTTTATCTTACCTCTGAATTTTGAAGCTTCTAGGGGCTTTCCCTAAAAAAGAAAAAGCATTTTAATATCTTCTTGCAACCATTTTCCATCAGCAGAGGAAGGGGCATTGCTCAGTTGTGTGGCTTACTGTGGTTTCGCAATGGTTCCCTCCGAGGAGCCATTTCTGCCTTCACCTGTGGTTGCTGTGCCGTTAGAGGTGACTGACCTTTTCTTACATGTGCCAGAGCATGCTAGTGGCTCTCAGGCATCAGATCATTTTCTCGCAGCTTTGGGGTTTTGTTTTTGTTTTTTTTACCACCTCAAATATGCAGTGAGAGCACAAAATGCGTTTTTTGCGATTTTACAATACAGCTGGTGTGGCTGAGAGAAAGACTGAACATCTTAATGATAACGGAGCTACTGCATCTAAGCACAGTTTTTTTCTAGGAGACAGCCTATCCTGCCCACGGACTCACCAAGGCTTTGGTCTGAGCTGAGGTGCCTGCTGGATGGTCACAGTCTGAGTTTACCTGGTTTGGAGGATGTGCAGAGATCTGAGTGGCCCGTACGTGCAGCCCCAGCTCAAGAGCAGAGTGGAAATATTGACGCTTCTGTGTCAGACTCAGTGCTGCGTCCAGCTTTAGTGGCGGCCAGCAGAAGTTGCATGGGTGGCAGGAATTAAGTAGAGCTCTGATGCCCGACCTAGCCTGCGGCACGCAGGAGGGCACCACACTGTGTGTCAGCAACGCCATTATCCATGGAGGGCTCCAAAAGTACATCTGCTGGCAAGGAACCACTGGGTCTTGTGTGCTGCTGATCTGTGGGCAGCGGGGACTTTTGTGTGGCATGGGGGAGCTGAGGGCTCTGGGCTCTGCCTGCGCCTGTTGTGCTGCCTCCAGGGTGTGCATGGACCAGAGTAGGTTCTTTGATCTGAACCTCCTCATACTTCTTTGTGGAGGAAGGGCTGCAGCTTGGGCCAGAGCCACCCAGGCCTGAGGAGGAGCTTGTTACAATCCTTAGCAACTAGATGGATGGTGTTTCCAGGCTGCTGCCTCACTAGTATGTCAGGAGGTTGCATCCAGTGAGTCCAGAAACTGAAATCCTTTTGGATTTAACCTGCCATTAGTAATCACATGTCCAAATTTATCTTACAGCCATGGTGCTCTAAGAAGGGCGAATTTTTGTAATGACAGAAGCCCATGGCTGTCAATGTGAAGGGGACCCAGGAGCAGTTGCCAGTCAGCAGTGATTCTCACTCATCTGCTGTGCAGATACCTCAGGGAGCTTCATGGTTCTTAGATGTGATAAGTTAGGTCCACGCGGTCACCCAAGCAATGCAGGGTCCTGGTCATGCATCCCCATAGAGCCCTGGAGTCTGGAGATGGCCCTGTACCATTGCATGCATTGAGAGCAATCTCTTGTCTTTGAACAGGGTTTTGTGACCCCATTGTCATTTTAATAAAGAATTATTTTAATAAATAATTTCTCAAAAGAGAAAGTTCAGTCCAGCTCCCCAGCAAGCAAATTATGCATCTCTGAGCATCCTCCTTGGGCTGTTGCCAGTCCTTGTAAACCACTCTTCGTGTGAACTTCAAAAGGAGAGAGCTATCACTTGAGAATATGATGGACAAAAGCACCAGGAGCCTGGGAATGCAGCCTGGTGGTGTGCCTGTTAGCGGCCACTAAGCAAAGCATGTTTATTTTACCTCAAAGGCACGGCACTAGTGACAAAGCTTGAAATATTCTGAAATTGGTGCATAAATGAACTCGAGGTCATCCTGAAGGTCCTGCAGCTAAACAAATCAGACAGACATGTTCGCGGTGAGCAGTACATGAAAGCACAAGGCTCAAACCTCCTGCCAGGAAGAGGAGCAAGAAATCTTGTATAAATGAATGAAGATGGTAGGGTTGAAATGCTGAAGAATTTTAATTGTCTGAATTTTTTCAGGTGAGAGATTAGCTAAATTCAGGGTGAACTGAAAGTGAAATACAGTCAGGAAGCCAGCAGCTTAAGACATGTAGTAGAGCAACTGATCCTGAAAGTGGAAGCTATGCATTAATATTACTGCGTTTATCAAAGTATATCGTCTTTGTGGTCACAGAATCACAGAATGTTAGGGATTGGAAGGGACCTCAAAAGATCATCTAGTCCAGTCCCCCTGCCGGAGCAAGAACACCTAGATGAGGTTACATCATCATGATGCGTGTTTAAGTGGTGCATATTTAAAGTGGTGCATATTTAAAGTAGGCAGTGATCAATATGTGATTCCTTATAGGCCATTTAAGTTCTCCATCCTTCCTTTGGGTGAAATTAGGAAAGCATCTCTGTGTTCACGCACAACCTGTGCCAGCCTCTGGAGGCACACAGTCAGAGGCACCGCTTTTGAGAGGGACTTGTTGGATGCACGATGCTATGCTGTGACAGGAAGCTCGATGCGGGGACAGCAGCAGCTGCTCCCCAGCTCTGCGCTCTGGGGCAGTCCCGGCACCGTTTTTTACTGGTGTGGCCACAGGCAGAACGTGCATTTCCCAGCTCCACCGGGACGGTCCCCAGCGCAGCCTGGGGAAGTGAGCTCTTCCTGCATCTTGCTTTCCATGTGTATGATGAGGAGATGCTTCCTCACCTCAAAGGGGCGGTGGGAGGAGAGGTCCATCCCGATGTGAGCAGGGACAAGCTGAGAGCAGCAGGTCTATTTGCATGCCCCTTTCCACGGTTGCTGCAGGGACACCTGGTTACTCCTGTTTTTGGCAAATTTCCTTTTACACTTCTGCTGGGGGCTTAAAGACAGTCACAGAGAGGAGCTAAAAACAGTCAAAATGACTACCTCATCCCTAAAGAAAGTAATTAAATAATCCCTCCTTTCCCTCAGAGTGCTCTTGGTGTCAGTACCTCTTCATGGGCTCATGTAATGCCAACAGCCAAATTATAAATCCTTTATAAAGCAGTTTATCCCTCCGCTGAATGAGCTTGCAGCAGAAGCCCAGACACAGTGCGCTGGCTGCAGCACCTCCTCTGAAAGTCTGTTGCTATCAATCTTGACCTGCTAATGTCACAGGGTTAAAAATACACCGAGTGCAGAATGGCCGGTAAATGCTTTTTTGGTCACTGTGGAAGAATGATGTGGTGGCTGCAATCCAAACCTCATCCCTTCTGCTGGAATGGCTGTTCCTCATGCACCAGCCAGGGCTTTTGTCCAGAGAAGTGTTTCTTCAATGTGTGGATCCACACGTATGTTTTTCCTCACCACTTCCAGCTTGTCTTTAAGGGGAGACATTGCATACAGGTGGAAAGTCACTTGGGCATCTACCCACAGCACGAAGCTGGAGCCCATGCTACCGCATAATTTAAAATTAAAGTTAAATATTTTTTGTTTGTTTTTCATTTTTAGGTGTGCCAAATCCCAGTGCTATGTTTAAATCAGCAGGGGATTTTCAGGAGTACTTCTTGGTGCCATTAGTCTTGTTGTTAACTCACTTAGGACCACCATTGACAAGGGTGCTGCAAATCTCAGGTGTCCCCACACTCCTACTTCCCCTGCATAGAAATTGGGACTCTGTGACTCCCATTGAGTATGCTGGGCTCACCTGTGGACAGGTAGGCACACAGGAGGGGTTATCATGCAAATTTGTACCCTGGGTTATGGGCCACAAAGCTGACATGTCCAAGATTAGATACTTTTTATTTTGGGCTGCAAGTCCTGTTTTGCTGTTGGCAACTTTGGCAACACATCGAGGTGGGTGAGAGAAATCAGAGAGGGATTCTTTCTGGTTTGTCAGTTTTTCTTCTATGTCTCATCTGACATCCGTGTTGGTGCAAGAATGGGCTGGTACCCTGGGTCATCTCTGACCTCCAGGTAATGTGGTTGTCCCCAGCAGGGATAGGAGGAAAACGGAGGATGACCAGTGTGTTGGAGCAGTGTGTTCTTGCTCCTACGCCAGCCCGGTAAACATGCAGCTGAGCAATGCCTGCAACTTAACCACGAAGCTGCTGCACCAGCAAACGGAGAGAGGCTCCTTCCTCGGGAAACATGCTACCACATCTTCTGCCCGCCTTGCTGGCCGCAACCTGGGCCGGGCACGAAGGGCTGCTGGTGAGATGTTGTTCTGGCTGAATTCACTGACAAAACTTCAGCGCTGGGCTGGAGCATCTCCATTTCCCAAAGCGCAGCGGGAGTTGTTTCCCAGCCTGAGAGTGCCCTCTGGCGAAGGCAGGAAACAGGAAAGATTGTAGTTTATTGAAGTGATGCTATTTGGCTTCCTCCTTTTCTTAAAGCTTTGCAGCTGGCATGGTTATTTGCTGAAGGCTGCCAGGTAGGTGTGTGCCATAAAGCACCAAGACATGACCTCCAGACCAGTCCCTTGTGCCATCTGCCTTTATACACCCAGCATGTGATAATTTTTTTTCAAATTATATTTGCCATGTGCAGCATATCAAGTGAGAGCCTTCTGGGCCCCAGTGTCTCGGTTCTCATTTCCCTCCAGAGGAGCCTGGCAGGTCTCCCAAACCAGCCTGCAGCAGGTCCTGCTCCAGCAGCGCCCGGGCGGTGCTGCTCCCCCACCTTTGGTGCTCCCTCCAGGAACACGCTTGGGACTCTGTGACTGAGCAGAGCAAACAGAGCTGCTGCAGTGCCTGGCTGCCTTTCACACCCCTGGCTGAACGGGGAAAATGGGCTGCAAAGAGGTAGGAGCAGCATTTTATAAACAAACAAAACCTAGCCCTGTTCACCGAGGGGAAGGCATGGCACTTAGTCATGGCAGCAGTGTGAGCATGTGTTGCCATAGTTATGTGGAACTGAAAACAGATGGCAAATGTGAGGCATAAACACAAAAACTGCAGTAAGTATAAATCTTCCCTGTGTGTAGAGTCCTTTCTTGGAAAAACTTTGCCGTCTTATCTCTTTTAGGACATTCTGCTTTGCAAAAAATAAATGTTTTTAAAACGATTTCAAATTTTTGTTGGCAGCTGAAATAATGAATATGCTGTTAAGGAGGAGAGAGAAGTGTGTTGGGTGCTCTGGTGTTGCGCTGTGCTGGAGGCAAACTGGGTTGGTTGGGTGTTGCAGAGGCTTATCTGGCGGCTGCTGGTTGGAGACACCTTCTAGTGGAACAGCAGGAGGGGTGACATTTTGAGGAATGATGCCAAGTACAAGCCACCCTCTGCATGTCCTTTTCTTCTCCTTGCTCCTCTCCTGGGGTGTTTTCCAGCATGAGTCAGAGCACCCTCACTCCTTCTTGCCAGGTTGTTTCATGTTGTCATGTGCCAGGAGGTCATCCAGGCTGGCACAGCTACCTCCTCCTGCCCAGAGGTGGGACTGGTGTCTGGATCCAGTGATGGACATTCATCAGCGACCACCAGTGGAAGAGGAGTTTGGGTTAGTTGGTCTGGAGGCTGAGAAGACCCGTGCTGAGGTTGGGTGCTCTTCTCCGGCTGTGAGGTGGCCACGCCTGGATGTCCTCGTCGTTGTTTGCTTCTCAGCAGCCGGATTTTGCTCACATTTTCTCCTTGCCCTCTGCTGACCTTTCTCTTCTTTCTGTGTTTTTCCCTCAGGTCGAAAGCTGAGAGGAAAAGCCTTTTATTTTGTCAATGGCAAGGTGTTCTGTGAAGAGGATTTCCTGGTAAGCACACAGCCGAAGCTGACCCTTGTGCCGGCACATCTCAGCCTCTCCGGCAGAATGTACGGAATCTCTGCCGGGCAGCTTTGCCCACATTTCGCACAGCTCCTGTCTGGCACCCTTCTGCTCCCCCTTCACCCAGGGCCAGCCCCACATGTGGTGCTGGAAATAGCTAAGTAAAAGAATAGGGTCTTGCGGTGCAGAGCCTGTAGCTGAAGCCGTAGCCTCTTGCAATGGCTCCTTCAAAGCGTGTGTCTGTGGCCATGCTGTGGGAACAGGAGAAAGATAAATGGCTACAGAAGAATGAATGAGTGAATTTCCCTTCGGAGTTAACTGATTTTCCTTGGGCACCTTAATGGATATCTTTCCCTTGCCCTCAGGGGATTTTGTGTGGGCGTGAAGCAACACCCCGGTCCTCTCCTTGGCTGGTGGAGATAAAAAGTCATATATCCTCACACCCTTGCCCTGAACCCTCACAGATTAAGCCTTCATTGAGACTTGAAAAAGGTGTACTTACTTGTTTATTGGGGAAGTTTAGTGATTTCTGTCAGAGAGAAGCAAGTTAATCTTTCCTCTTCTCAGTATATTCTACACAGGCTGAAAATAGACTGGTTAAATGCATCTAAAATACTTCTTTTTTCCAGTTTGCACTTTCACCATTCAGACAGGACTGAAACCTTAGACAGATGATGCGTTGTGCCTGAGTTGCATGTTATGGACATGACAGGCAGTTCCTGACCATTAGATCTCAGCAATAGTGGCAAAAGAAGTTGCTCTGGGCCAGACTTGATTGTTATACTGCCAGAGAGCTGGGGTGATACTACTGGCCCCAAAGAAGCTCCAGCAGACGTATTAACAGTGTAAGCAAAGGAATAATTTGGCTTTCCAAACTGATATATACAGATGTTGTAATATTAATATGTGATAAACACAAGAAGTTCTTGGCTTGCAAATTCAATGGTCAAATATGCTTGTAAGTTCTATTAGTAAATGCCTTACTTGCATGTGCATTTATGTTATTTACTTATACTTAATTAAACTTAGATTTAGGACGTGAAAGTTACAGGAACTCGGACTCCTTCTGAACACTGGAAGTCTGGTGTCTTTATGGAGTATCTCCAGGCACCCATCCACAGCTTCATACACTGGAAAAAGCACTGGGAAGTTTAGCTTGTGGAAGGAATACAGAAAAAGGCCAAGCAAATAACACCCCACAATATGCTGTTGTTTATGCTCGACTAACCTTGCGAAATTTTAAGCCAACTGTTTTTTGTCCTTGCAGTATTCTGGTTTCCAGCAGTCAGCTGACAGGTGTTTCATTTGTGGTCATTTGATAATGGACATGGTAAGTGATAATTGCTTTAGGAAAAGAAATCCCACAGCTTTTTAGAAGAATGCATCAAAAGCAAAATATATTCATATCCAGTACTGTCTGCTGTCATCTGGTAGCCTGCCTGGCGTGAGATTGGTAGCAGAGAGAAAATCCACTAAGCCTTTTGTTGATTTTTGCAGGGAAGCGAAGCTGGCACCCTGCTGTGTGTGGTGCAGAGACTTTGCTCTGCCTGTTTTCAGTGTGAGCTGAGAAGCAGAACCTTTGGCTCTTTCATCCCATCTTGTCCTTCTTTGCACAATGTATTTTGAGTCCTGTCAATGCTTCCTGCTCAGAAGTGCTGATGCTCTGCAGTGCTCCCTTGCTGTGGGGCATCAGTGCAGCTCCACTGATCCTGTCATTCCTGTAGTCAACCTGTGGCTTCCCACATACCTTCAGGATGAAGCTACTGTCCTGTTGCTGCTTTTTGAGGGTGCTGGTACTCTGGGGAACACGTTTGACCCAGAGTAAGTGATCCAGACCTCAGTTCAGATCTGCCCAAGTCCTTGCAAACTCTTCAGCAGCTGCGTGGACATCCTGCTGACACAGGCAGTTCTCATTATCCTACAAGAGGTATCACCCATTTGAGATGTGCGTGGAGCGGGTCACAGCTCAGGGATCAGCCAGCCTTTAGCCAGCACCAGGCAGCATCCAGTTGTGGGTGATTCAGAGGGAGACAAATTCATGATCATGTCTCTGGTGGTGTAAAAACCACAGCTAAGGCAAAATAAATCAGGAATTTCTGGGTGGCCAGTTCACAGCATGCCTCCCAAGATTTTCTAATGCTTATCATTCATTATCTTTGCTTGCCTGCTTACACTGGAAAGCATTAAAATTGGAAAAGCTCTTTTATACTCAGAAATCTGATTACTTGGCTGATGGACCATGGTGTTCCTGGTAGCAATTGCGGCCCCAAAGCTAGCAGGTGAATTGCAGCTGTTCAGTTCAATACAGTTTCCATAGTCTGTGTTAATTAGAAAGCCAGGCCTAGCGAGTACAAAGCTCTTGGATATCTAAGGCGTTATGAAAACATAGCAATAGTATTTGTTTCAGCCTCTCATGCAGAATATAAAGATATATTTCCTTTTGTTGGTCTGGTGCATCATGCCTTGTGATCTTGCTAAGTGTTCTCCAGCTGTTGGCTTCAGAAAGTATTTTCTTTCCTTTAAATTCTGTCACTTCTGTCCTTTGTTATGCTAAATACCTTGACTGAGACTTTAAATTGTTTTCTTACACATGCTAATAATTAATTTCTCTGGAGCAGGTGATATATATTAATTCCAGCTGCCCTTTCCATCCCTGTTAACTCATTATTCAGATGAGGTGCCTGAAAAAAGACACAGCCCCACTGATGAATATGCAGCATTGTCCGATGTAAAGCTGTGTGTTTATTGTTTTCACCTTTATTGGCTGTTCACAGGGTTTTTTTTTCCTGTCTCTTGGTTTGTTGCAGATCCTGCAGGCTCTAGGGAAATCATATCATCCAGGCTGCTTCCGATGCGTGGTCTGCAACGAGTGTCTGGATGGTGTGCCGTTCACTGTAGACTCTGAAAACAAGATCTACTGTGTCAGAGATTACCACAAGTAAGGACAAAATAAACAGCAGATGTGTCCCAATCAGCCAGCCTACAATTTAGCTTTTCAGCTAATTAGGAACTGTCGATTAGTAAAATAGGGACAGAGTTAGAAGCGAGAAGTTTGAGGATGGGGCTAGACTCTAGAATTTCCCGATGTGTCTCCTTTTGGCCTACCATCTACTCCGGTGTAACTCTGAGGAAGTCACTTAATCCCTGGGCTTCAGCTGCCCCTTCTGCAAAGCAGAGGCAGTGAGAAATGGTGCTTATGAAGCGTTCAGTGATGTGAGAAGTTAGTCCTCTCTAAAGACTCTGAATTCCCATGGAAATCAATGTAAATTGCTTTTTGAGTAGTTGCAGGGCTGAGTTTGACTTCTGAAGAATGCTTTTGGAAATCACCACGGAACGCGCAAGTGTAACTTTTATCCAGCTCTAAATTAAACAACCGATAAATCCACTTAAAAAATCACTTGTCATTTAGACAGTAAAACACAATTGTGCTCTTAGCTGGTAGTTATATTAGAGCTGCGTACATTTTTAGTGTGTCTGGCTCACTTTGCTCCTTGCTCCATTTTCTGAATAGGCAGAGTAGTGTGTGTTGCTCAGGCAGCCCTGGGAGCTGTTGTGCCAAAATTACAGTTGTCTTCGTGCGCCACCGTTGTTGTGAAATGATGCATGTTTCCTTGTCATTTCACTTAATTACTTATCTATCATGTTACATTGTGTTACAAGGCTTTAAGGAGCCTTACAGTCGCTTGGTGTTTTCTCTGAGGTTTCCTGCCCTGGTGCAAGGCTGCCACTTCTTTTAAATTTTGGTGGGGTTTTTTGTTTGTTTTGTTTTGTTGGTGTGGGGTTTTTTTTGTTTGGTTTTGTTTGTTTGTTTTGGTTTGTTTTATTTTATTTTCTGGGGATGCTTCTGCCCAGTTTCTCCTCATTCTCTCTTCCAAATTTCTCAGTGGCAGCCAAGAATTCTACAGTGTGTTCGTGGTTTTTTTTCCCTTTCTTTTTTCTGGCACTAAATGTAAAATTTAAGTTCTATTTTGCCTGAGCAATGTGTGCCAAACATTACTTACAATCCTAAAATGAATTTATGATCTCAGGCTGTAAAGCTTTCCAGTGGATAAGTTATTTACAGCTGCAGCTTTTCGTCTTATCACCAAGAACATAAAGGCCTCTCTTTTTATGTTGATCTATAACTTGCCTTCACTTTCTCATTGCTCTTCCAGAGTTTTAGCTCCAAAGTGTGCAGCGTGTGGACTTCCCATTCTGCCCTCCGAGGTGAGAGCCTTTTATTTTGCATCCCCTCTGGGGAGGGAGAGTCATGTCTCGGGTCTTGCTCTCTTTTACACTTGACCCTGTTTCAGGATGAATGTATTTGGGGATGGGGAGAGACGATCGCTTCCTCCAACATGCAGCCTTTTGACCTAAGCTTAGATGCTGCCCTTGATATGTGACCCTTCTTTTGCTCAATAATGAAGCTTATTTCTGCTGAGCTGTGCAGATTTTTCATCTCCTGCAGGATATACTGCTGTTGGGTTTATGTTCAGGATACCTTTCCTTCATGTCAATACATGCTGGTGGTGCTCCTGAATGACCCCTGTGTGACCCCTCTGGGACAAACACATCTTCACACTTGGAGGAGATGAATCTTGAGCAAAACCAATTTAAAATGCTGAGAAATGTGGTATATTAAGATTACCAAATATTTAATATGTGATTTGAGATAGATGTGTCTGTTAAACAGAGAGTTTTACATTTCTGATGTTACATTTTAGAGAATGCCTGCAGTCAGTCGATGATGAAGCTTTACTGTAAAAATAACTGCAGGTGGCAGGATTTATTTTGTGGTGTCCAACCAGCAGCTCAAATGCATTTGTTCAATGTTCACATTGTTGCAGGAAGCAGTCTACAGAGTGCCTGTGTTTTATCCTGTTGTAATCCTTAGTAATTTCTCTTCTGCTTGGATGCTTACAGGGGTCTGATGAGACCATTCGGGTTGTGTCCATGGACAAGGATTACCACGTGGAATGTTATCACTGCGAGGTAGGTCAGCAGCTTTCTCAGGGAGTGGGCACTTAATAGTGATAACTACTACTATTTTTAAGGTGGAAATAAGTCTCCTCCTTCCAATGGCAGTAGATGAGCAATTCAAACCTTGCATTGTACGACCTTTTCTGTCAGTGGCTGAGAAATTTCCAGTTTGAGGACAGAAGTTTTCGCAGCATAGTGTCTCAGCTGCGATTTCATTTGCTATCCTTAAAGTTATGGGCAAAGAGTTCATTATCACTTCTAAGCTTGGCAGTTTATTTGTTAATGAAGGGAACACGGTGACTTAGTAAGGTTATATTGCTGCCTTTCAGAAGCCTTGAGCTCCAGATCACATCAGTGTATCTGATTTCCCAGTCAGATTGCTCAAAAATGCTAAGGTGATGACTGATCCCGTGTGGTGTAAGTTACCTTCACTCTCGTGGGAAATGGAATATGTGATCAGGGCTGGGGAGAGGATATGGCTTCACAAAAAAATCCCAGGAGATGCCAGTTCTTAAACATTGGTTTGGTCTTCATGCAGGGCTTCTCAGAGAGGCTTCATGCTTCTGTTCTGTGAATTAAAATAAAGAGATGTCTTCTCTCACTGTGCTCGTAATGCAGTGGAAAGAGGCCCTGACTCAGCGGGCCAGTTTCACATCAGTACAACTGCAGTTAATGTAATGTGAAGAGGTGAATCCTACCTGTGAGTGTAAGGAGACACGAGCACATTTAAAATACATAAGGGTAGCACCTCACCACAAGATAAAGCTTATTTGATGAAACTGTTTAAGACAAATTTGTACGAGGCTGCCCTCAAAACGCCTGTGTCAGATGCTTTCCCTCTTGTGGCACATGGTGGACTTACTAGGAAGGAGCTGTTGGTTCGGTGTCTTCTGTCCTTGTTGCAGAATCTCCCTGCTAGAAGCCGGGCCCTGCTTGATGCCGGAACATTAACATGCGCTTTGGTAACTTGCATGGCCTCTTTTTGCAGGACTGCGGGATGGAACTGAACGACGAAGACGGGCATCGCTGTTACCCGCTAGATGAACATTTGCTTTGTCACTCCTGTCATCTGAAACACATAGAGAATGGCACAACCCCAGCAGCTGTCTACCACCACCACTACTAGCCAGAGTGGCCGACATGGGAAAGCCCAGACAGAAGATCTGTTACGTGACCTCTCTCCCCCACCCTCAGTTGATTTCCTGTGTATGTTTTTTGCCAGTCGGCAATGTTTCTGTAAAAGGATATGAGAGATTTTTGATGGATTCCCAGGGTCTGGATGCTTGTGAGTTCCAGCTGTATCAAACCACATCTACTTGACCAAGAATGTGGCATGTTATCTAAACTGATTGGTTTACGTTTACGTGCCTTGTTCTGCTCTCTGGAGATCCTCTTGGCTCATTTTGGAAGATTCTTCAGTGAAAGCACAACTCACTATCGTGCCTATGAACTCAGATCGTGCCACGCACAATAAAAAAGGCAGAGGCTGGCTTGCCTGCCTGTGCCGGGGACATCTTGTCAGTCTACTAAGTCTTTCCTGACAAGCACATTTCATCAGATTCCCTGAAGGACATCACTCTATTAATACCAGTTTTTAGACACTCCTTCTCTTTTTATTAATTCTTTAGGAAAAGAAAATAAGAAGGTCTGTGCAAAACGGTGTGCTCAGACCTTCCAGTTAATTCCCTGAACTCCGGTATCAAGTCTGGCTGTAAAAGCACCGGCTCTCCAAGCACAAACCAAGCATGCTGGCTGGCAGGTGGAGGCCAACATCCCATTTCAAACAGAACAGGAAACTGGAAGAAGCTCTAGGCTAAGCTGCTGCAGTGACTTGGGGCCTGGGCTTGCATGTCAGCGTGATACACAGGGGCCAGTCTGCTGTGTCAGATTCCGAATAGCAGATTATATTTGGAAAGGAAAGGTCAGGATGCTGAAAGTATGGACACTGGGAAAATCCAGCCTGATTCTTGCTTGCAGAGCTCACTTGAGAAGAAAGCTCGCTGTACACAGACACTTGCCTGAGTTTTTCAGCCTGTCCCCACAGCTCAGCCCCCCAGCCTGGCCACTCCTGTCCGTGGTGTTTACCCAGCACAAAGCCATTTTGTAATGGTGCTTATTTAGAGCTCCGGGAACAAACTTGAGATCGTTATGAAGGCTTTGTTACACAGGGATTTAGAGCCCAGCTCCACAACCTGTACTCAAAGGAGTGTGTTGGTATAAACAGATTTGCTCCCATGAATAATAACAGCTTATCTGAGCAAGGGCTTAGAGAGTTTGGCCCTTAATTTCTGTTCCGCTGAGAAAACAGAAAAGCAGATTGTTTCTCTTTTTGAACCCCACTGTTTTATAGTAAAAAAAATCTGCTCCTTCAGTATATATTACATATATGACAGGTGTGCCCGCAGTGCGCCTTCTGTAGGTACCAAAGCTGTGCAGTCCATCATGTACAAGTACAAAGCTTTTGTTTAAGAAAAAGCTCTTAAAGCCTCAGATGCAATCAGGGCTCTTAGCTACCCTTTCCAACTTACTGTGTGGAAAACTAGTTAAATCCTCAGGTATCCGTGCTAAAGATGTAAATTCAGTTCTGATTGATAGGGGACTGGATGACATTCTTGAAGATCTTTCTAGGGAGAAAACTAGAGTAAATTAGCTGAGCAGTGGCATGGGGACTCCTGACATGAGCCTGTGCTGAGAACCCGCTATGGTTCAGCCAAACCTCTTTTCCTGTAGTACAAATGCAGCTAGACAGGTGCTTGGACTTCACGCCAGATAGTCAGACTGCTGTGTGTACCCATGTGGAGCAGCACAGGTGCTGGCTGCAGCAAGCTGCCTGTCTCTGCCTGTGCTAATAAATACCACAGGCCTCACCTGAGCGTGCTGCAAGTTGCTGTGCTAAGTATTACACAGAGGCACGAGCATCTGCTGTGAAGTGGATAAAGACCGGTGGCCTGTTAGCACCCTCCTACCCATCTGTATCAGCTTGCCTTGGCTGAAACCTCAATGTCTGAAGCTGCCCAAGCCTCAGGAGCTTGGTGGCTTCAGCGTGGATTTTTGTCAGGCTGGCAGACCATCCAGCCTTCCACCCCATCCAGCTGTGAGTGCCTCTGCCTGTTGCTGATGCGCTTCAGGATGGGGACGGCTGGTTGGTCCCCTGCTGGAAACCAGGCACAGCCCCAGCCTTCCTGTAGCTTGGCTCTGCAATGCCATTTCTCCTGGGGACATGCAACTGACAGAAAGCTCAAGGGGGTGGACTTTCCCGCTGCAGTATACATGTCTCTGGAGCATATATAGTTTGGAGAGTTTTATCTGTGATTTTAGAGGAGGTAAAATTTTAGAGGAGGTAAAATTGACCTCAAATATGGGATCTCCCTGGGGCTTTAAATTTGGCCTTCAAGTGCTGGATAGTGAGGAGATGGGAGCCGCCACAGAATATAACTGGTGCTGTATCCAGGCTTTATGGCTTGGGGGCAACAAAACACCCAGGGTGAACCCTGCAGTGCTGTCTCCCTGGTGCTCTGTGTCAGCTCGTGTCCTGCAGTGCATCTGGGCACGGGGAGGTGTCTCAAGGTGCAACTGTGATCTTAGGACTGTCTGAAGGGACTGAGGTGGGAAATAACACCAGCTGAGAGTCCCTGGCAAATGGTTCAGATAGTCCTTGAGCAGGTGGTTCCCTTCTCTGAGCTTCCTTTGTCAGCAAAGGCAGTGAGAAACCAAAGTGGCTTCTGGAAGTGAGCTGGAAATGCCAGCCCTGATCTGTCGCTTGGTCTCTGAGAGACCAGCTACTACATGGCTCATGCTTTTGCTAGTGCCTGATTTTTAGAGCAGCCCCTTATGCACATTTTCTGGCTTCTGTTTTGCAAAGACCTGAAAACACTAGCGGGGCTGATATTTTCTTTTTAAGCTTCAGTTTAGAATTATAGAATAATTTTGGTTGGAAGAGACCCTTAAGATCAAGTCCAACCATAACCTAACTCTAGCACTAAACCATGTCCCTAAGAACCTCATCTACCTGTCTTTTAAACACCTCCAGAGATGGTGACTAAACCACTTATCTGGGCAGCCTGTCCCAATGCCTGACAACCCTTTCCGTGAAGAATTTTTTCCTAATTTCAAATCTAAACCTCCCCTGGTTCAACTTGAGGCCATTTCCTCATCCTGTCACTTGCTACTTGGGAGAAGAGACCAACACCCTCCATGCTACAACCTCCTGTCAGGTAGTTGTAGAGAGTGATAAGGTCTCCCTTCAGCCTCCTTTTCTCCAGGCTGAACAAGTAGTTTTAACTACTCTTTCACTCTTGCAGCCTTCCCGACAACCCTAAAATAAGCAGGCAAGAAGGGGAGGGGGAGAAGGACAATTTTCCCTCCTGGAGAGCCTTGAGCAGCCTGTTTATGGATCCTCCTTTGCATCCATAGAAAGTTTGGCCTCTGCTACCCCATGGTGTGTTGTTACTCCTGTCAGCTATCCTGTATCCCTCAGTGCTGGGGAAATGAAGGCTGCCCTACTTTCAGTTTTGAGGTCCAGTATAAATTATTAAGTGCCAATGCTCTCCTTTCCTGTATTTACGAAGAGCCAGAAGTGACAATGTGAAGCTGTTGAAAATGGAGCGTGTGAGCTGGTGGTTTTGAAGCTAAAGCAGCCGCTGCATTGCCCTGCTCTCCCATGTGTGCTGACTCGCACCACTGTTATCTTTGGGAGTTTGAATTCATTTAAGATCCTTTATTATTCCTGCTTTTTCTCCTAGGCTGTGGGTGTCTGAGTCCGTGGTGATTGTCTGTGGCTTGTCCCCGGCTTGTCTCTTTCTTTTTGGTGCCGAATGGTGGGTCCGGGAGGGAGGCAGGGGCATCATCCTGCACGGAGGAGGCTTCTCCTCCTCCTGACCTCTCACGAGGGGTCTGTGGAGCTGCAAACCCTCGCTGCCTGCCTTTGGGCAGCCAACCCAAAGGGAAAAACAGGCAGGCAGGTAGCTCTGCAGACAGAGGGCGAGGCTTTTCCTGCTTTGCAGAAGAATTTTGGAAAACATGTTGAATTCTGCCTGTCACCTGCCTGATACGCGTTGGGCTTTGCTGTTCATGTGAACCTTGCTGTCTTTTTATTTATTAAGATGCCGAAACATGCTGTGAAGAGTTAGTCTCTTCTGACCAGTTTTAGAGTAGGGGACCCTTGGAAGTCCCATTGTGTGATAATGAGTAACTCACATGCAAATAGCTATTCAAGTTAATTCACTGAAACTTAGTTTCAGGAGCCAGAGCTTAATAGATTTTGTTGTTGTTGTTCAGATCATGCTGTTCAATTTCTATTGTTTAGAATACAGAAACTCATTTAAATAGAGGTTTTTGCATAAAAGCCAGGGGTAAAGCCCCAGCTAGAGAAGAAGCAGAAATTTTTCTGTATTTTTAAGTATAAGAAGCACCTGGGATCAAAGTGACTTCACAAAACTGCTCGATGTTAAACACAGGGAACAGCATTTTCAAACATCCTGGTGAGAAGTGTTTGATGAGGTTTGTGGCTCTTCAGTTTCTGAATTTCATTCGGGGGCTTTTAAAATGTCTTCTTGGTCATTCAGTGTTTAAATAAGTTATTTTGTAGGTCTTTTTGCCACAAAGCAAATAGCTCCTTGGTCTGGAAATGGTGGAGTCTCATCAGGATCGGGTGTACTATCGCATTTGTGAAAGGGGAAACTGGGCTTGTAAGAGCTGGTACTGGTCTGCCTGGCTGTTTGAAAGAAAGGGGTATCTGAGAGAAGAAAGTAAATACCTTCCTGTGCTTTCTCCTTGTGCTGATTTGTAGCACTGGGCAAATATTTGGCATCCCTGAACTTAAGTATTTGAGTCTGTTCATAAACACTGCCGCGACCTGCTCCTCTCCCTCCCGTGAGTCCATAGCCCTGGGCAGGATCGCAGGTGCACTCTTCCTCATGAATTTTGTCCCTGTTTTGCACTTCTGTATTTCCCTGGAAATTTTACCACTTCATCATTTAAGCAACAGCAAAACCCTGTCCTTGCTTAAAGGAAAATAGACACACGCTCCCCATCCTTATGTGAACACTTTGACCCGATTCTCCAAATTACCCGAATTTCAGCCAGCTGCTGGTTGATGCAGCAGCAGCTTTGCACTCCGCTGCTGTTGCAAATAAAATTGCATGAAGGACTCTGCATTGAACTTGAAGTGCACAGGCAGGCAGTCCCGCTGAAGCCACCAAGACTGCATGTACATGAAAATCAATGTGTGCACGTAGGTCAGTGTTGCATGGAGAACAGTGATTTTATTACAGCCAAGACATACCTGGGGATGAATCTGCAGCAGAGTAAAAGTTGCCTCGAAAAGGTTGCTGAAATGGATTGCCAACTTTTTTGTTCAATAAACAAAAATATGTACTGAAGTAGTGGGGGTACACAGAAAAAGAAGGATGTGACTTACAAAATATGGTAGCTCTAGGGAAAAGAGGGCAAGTGATTACAGAGAGCAGGGGAGAAAGCAGCACAGAAGGGATTTGCTTTTGTTTGTCGTATTCCTAGACGTTCATTAGAGGGGGTTTTGAGGAGAAAAGCACCTGCGTATGCTGATCTGGATGCTGCTTCTCCCATGTCAGCCTGTCTGCGTGCTTTCGGGGTCATATGTGCTGTCGTGTCTATGCACATGGACGTGCAGCATGTGCTGCCTGCGAGAGAGCTGCCTTTCACACCTCTGTGCCCCTGCCGAGCAGTTGTCAATGCGTTTTGAGCAACCTTCTGTGTGTGAATGGAAGGACATGTTGATCCAGGCTCTGGAGTCGGTACCTATGGGCAGGGCAGGGCCATGGCCAGATACAGAATCACAGAATGGTTGGTGCTGGAAGGGACCTCTGTAGATCATCTAGTCCAACCCACCTGCTAAAGCAGGTTCACCCAGAGCAGATCGCACAGGAATGTGTCCAAGTGGGGTTTGAATGTCTCCAGAGAAAAGGACTCCACAGCCTCTTGTCCCCTTTCCCCTAGTGTCACTGTGGGAAGCTGGCAGGGGTTTTGCCTTTCTCATTGCACAGCATTCATGTGTCCTATTTTCTTTTCAGTTTCTGCCTCCTGCCGTGAACCCAGAGCTGTTCACCCATCCTAAGGATAAGCACAATTAATCTTTTCTGAGCAATAAAAATCCTCACCCAGCTTTCTTCCAGGGCAGCCAGAAGCTCATGTGGCAATAAGCATCGGTAGCCCACTAAGATAAAACAAGAGATAGGAAGAAACTGTCCCCATGTGAAAACACGTGGCATGCAGCCCCCAAAGGCAGATGACAGGGACGTCCCGCAGCCCCCGTGCAGGGGTGACAGGGCTGTAGTTCCCAGCCTGCTGGCACTGACCCTGGTCCCCACGCAGCAGGTCTGCGGTGCACGGCCAGACAGGGACCTGGGCACAGACACGCAGACTGTGGCCTTGGCTAATGATACTGAACGGTACTAATTATTTTGTTTATGTTTCCTTCAAAGCTCAGCTCCAGGAGAGAGCATTTTAGGATTTGTGCTGGTGTAACTAACCTTAGCCATCTGTGAACGCAGCCCTCTTTTCTTCTGTGCTGTTAAATATTTATAAAGAATGAAGGTTGGCAGTGAGTGCGAAACTGCTGGCCTGTTGAAATTTTGGTGATTAAAGACAATACCGTAAAGCAGTGCTCAGCGTCGAGTCTTTCCTAAAATTACAATGATTGCCATCGCCCAGAGTCCACAGGGAGGGAGTTAAACTGTGACATGATGGTTTCCCAACTTCTGCTGTCCTCAGAATCACAGAATGGTTGAGGTTGGAAGGGACCTCTGGAGATCATCTAGCCCAACCCACCTGCTAAAGCAGGGTCACCCAGAGCAGATCGCACAGGAAGGTGTCCAGGTGGATTTTGAATGTCTCCAGAGAAGGAGACTCCACAACCTCTCTGGGCAGCCTGTTCCCGTGCTCTGACACCCTCAAAGTAGTTTCTCCTCGTGTTTAGATGGAAGCTCCTATGTTTAACTTTGTGCCTGTTGCCCCTCATCCTATTGTTGGGCACCACTGAAAGGAGTCTGGTCCCATCCTCTTGACACCCACCCTTGAGATATTTATAAACATCTCCCCCAGCTTGAGTAGCTGAAACCGGGACTGGCGGGGGGGAACCTTCTTAGTGGGCTCCACTGAGGATTTCCAGTCCTGTTGCAGGCGGCTGGGATTTGCTGCAGCCCCATCTGAGGCCACCCTGCTCTGGTGTCCCTTCAGGTAAGGAGCTGGGGAGGGGTGTGCTGTGGGTGGGAGCAGGCTCTGGTCACAGCACAGGGATCTCCTTTGCAGTGTTGGTGGGGAGAGTTTTGGGGAGAATTCCCGTGGTTCTGGGAGGCAGGTGGCCACACGATGCCCCATAGGTTTCACTGCATTCAGTGACCATGGTGCCTTGTGTCTGAATATGGGATGTTTAAGTACTGCTGGCTGAGCAGCACCACAGCAGCACGGAGCTACCAGGTGAAATTAAGCAAATAAACAGGATTACCCGTAAATTATACTTGGGATTTCCCCTTCCTGGAGACAAGAACCTGCCCAAAACCTGGGGATATTACCCAGAGGGCTGGATCCAGGGGGAAATTGGTCAGGAAATACCCCCAGGCTTCCTCCATGCTGAAACACCAGTCCTGCACTCCCTCCCCCAGCCCAGGTAGGCACTGTCCTCCCCCGCAGCAGGCGACCCGGAGTGGTGCGAGCCCAGAGCCATGGGCTCCTGCGACGCCGCCCAGCCCCGGGGTGCTTTGGAGACCCCTGCGCTTGGCAGCCCCCCACGCTGGGGGCATGAGAGTGACCGGGGTGGGACTGTGCAGGAGTACGGGGGCTGCCCAGGAGCGGAGGGGATGTAGGCAGCACCCTCGGGCTAGAGAACAAAAGAGCAAAAAGGATGCAACCTCAGGGAGAAAAAAAAGAGCAGCCGAGCCAGCCAGGAGTCGAACCTAGAATCTTCTGATCCGTAGTCAGACGCGTTATCCATTGCGCCACTGGCCCTGCTCGTAAGGGAATGCTTGCCCGCACGTACTTCACCACAGTTCTCGCGTGGGGGCGGGGCCGTCGGTCGCAGAGCAGCCAATCCAACGCAACGGCCCCGCCGACGCGCCCCTTAGTGTCTGCCCTGGGGTGTGGCTTACCTCCCCACCCGCCCGCTGGCCAATCCCCATCGGCTTCGTTTCCGCGCCCCCGCCTCTCCCGCCCCCGGTGGTACGTCACCGTGTCGCGGTGCCCTGGTGGTTCCCTGGCGCGACGGGGGCGGAGCTCCAGTTCGGCGGCTCAGCCAATCGCGGGCCCGGTGAGTCAGCCCAGGCCCTTCCCGCTTCCTCCATAGATGGTGCCCCGCCCTGTGGCACTCGCTAGCGTGCCCGAGGAGGTTTGTCCTGTGCGGGGTCCCGTCCTTTCAGGCCGGGGGACGCGTCAGGCTGGGAAGGGAGGGAGAGCGGCCGGGTCGGAGGGGGCGAGAGCGACGCGGAGCCGGCGGCGGCCGGAGACAGCTGGAGGGGGACGAATGGCGGCGGTGGCAGCGGCAGGAACGACGGCAGCGGCGGCCTACGCCAGCCTGAAGCTGTGAGTGACCCGGCGGGAGGGGGTGAGGCGGCTCCGTCACCTGCCGGCGGGGAGGGGAGGGAAAGCGCCCGCCGTTGGAGCGAGGGCCGCCTGTCGTGGCCCCTCCACTCGCCCGTCACCCGCTCCCCTCACGGACCCGCTTTCGGTGCCCCGCCGCCCCACTGTGCCGCCGCTCCCTGCGGCGGGCGAAGGACTCGCCCGAGGAGGCGGCTCCGTGCGGCCCCGGGGCGAGACGGGGAGGACTTTGGCCGCGAGTACGGATCCCGTCCCCTTTGGGCGTCCGTCTGACAGCGCGGCTGCGGCTGGAGACACCGCCGGCGCTTCGCCTGGCCGGCTCGTTTCCCTCTTGCACGTCTGGGAGGGCTCGGGCGTGCGGGTCGGCTCCGGTGCCCGCTTGGGGCAGCTGCTCTGCCTGGGAAGTGTTGGGATAACCCGGGTCTGCGGAGAGGAGGTGGCGCAGGGAGCCGGGCAGCCCCGGCTGTCCGCTGCTTTATTGCTTTTGTATGAACTTGGGTAGTGATGCCAACGTAAACCTCTGCATTTTCACTGTTCTGCTTGCCAGCAGAAGGTTTGTTAAGCATCCTTACCCGTTAGTCCTTCGTGGCACAGGTTTTTTTTTCTGGCGTGTTTTTGATGCCAGTTGATGATTTTTGAACTCTTGGGATTCTCCTGTATAGTCCCTACGGTGACTTCTCAAATAAATTTTTCTGAACTCCTGGTGTAATTATTTTCGTGAAAACTAAGGTTTTAGGGGAGAATGCAACCCTTCAGACTTGTGTATGCCAGATGTTTGTTTGCTGCTTTTATACAGCAAAAGAAGTTCCATAACTGAAGCAACATCAAAGTTAAAACTGAAGAGGTGTTTCCATTGTAAGCCCTCACACTAGCTGGTTGAAACTCCTGAAATAAAATTACTCTGAGCACGAGTCTCTTCATGGCCGTCTGAAGCCAACAGTGAAATGTCCTTGTGTGTCCTAAAAGCATTCCCAGGCTTTTGACTTCCATTAGCTTGGAACTCTGTGATTGAGTTAGTGATGCCATTTTCAGGCATCAGTATATGACAGTGATTTTTTTTTTTTAAGCCTAATTTAAGTTACTTATGGCTCTGTTAAATTTCATTTGACAGTTATCTTTTGAATTCAGCGCAAACATACTTAGATCTGTCTTAGAGATTGCAGTTTGTGTTTAAAAACCACTGGGCTTCTTATTTTGATTGGGTAGCTATGTGAGGGTACACAGACACTGGAGATAATTGAGTATTACTGAAGAGTAAGATCATCAGTCATGGCTGAAAGACTTGCTTATTTAGCAGAAAGCTTTTTTTTTCTTTCCTCTCTTGTCACCTAAATGATGTTTGTCTTTCTTTAAGCTGAACTTGTGATCTTTTTGCCTGCAGAGGAGAAAAGGTGAGTTTTATGAGTAGCAGTTTTGTGGCTTGTAGTACACAGTCCTTCTCACTGAGAGTCTTTTTTAAGTAAGAGTACTTTTCTGGATACAGGCTAGTAAAGAATTTTCCCATTTAAAGTTTAATCTTAACTGAAAATATGTTTTGATCTTTTTGGGACAAGGCTGTGTCAAATGTAGTTTAACATGATTTTTTTTTTTTTTTTTTTTTGTAAACTTGAAAACAGGCTTTTTTTTTCCTCTGTTATTACACTAAGCTGTGGTAATGCCTGCAGACTTTTTACCACGCATTTTAAGATATAAGGCCATAACTTGAGTGATGAGTCAAACTTTCTGTGTAGACCTTGCTAATCTAGTATGAAGTCTAGCCAGAATTTCTCAGAAAATCAGTTTGGGGATTTAGTGGCAATGGTATCTCTGTGGTGTGTTGTTTTGTGGTGGCTTTTGTTTGGGTTGTTTTTTTATTTATTTTTTGTTTTAACTGACTTCTCATTTTCACTGTGAAAAGGTCAGATTCTACAGCTTCAACTCTTCTGGGTAGTCTGGTAGGCCTACAAAGAGCTTCACTGTTTGTAGTGCTCTGCAGGCTCCCATTCTGTATATCCACAGGCAGGTTCTAGCTCTGAATGCAAACCTCTTGCATTTCTCATGTTATCAAAAGTAGTGACTCAAACCCTTTGTGCCTTGACCAGTGTCATCAGTCAAGTTCAGGTGATACCAGTAAAAATGCTGATGTCTATTGTCTGTGCTACCATTGGAACTATTTGAGTTACACCAATACTTAGAGGGGAAAATTTTTAACCTGGAAACTGCTATCCATAATTGTCATCTGAGTCACTGTTGCTTATTTAATTTCCTCTCTTAGCCTCAGCAATAAATTGTAAAATTCGAACAGCTATTGCAGGTAGCAGGCTAGTGGTTGGTAGTGAAGCTGCCAGTCCAATTCATCAGTAAAAACCAATTGGTAGAGCTGTCTGCAGAATAGAGAGAATCCTGGCTGTTGTTTTGGCTCACTTAAAATCCCGTATTTTTTGTGCTTGGATGAAGGCTTATCTTGCGATAGCCTTCTTGGTATCCTGTGGGTCTCTGACAGTAGCTATGTTTAAATTGAACTCCTCCTGCCCGCAGTTACACCTGCATGCTTTGTAAATGTACTGGTCAGTCATTAATAGCTACTGCACTTGAATGCAGTGCCTTCACCTGTCTGTATTTGGGGAGAGGTCCAAAAGTGCATCTTGTCTTTAGTTTGTGCAGTTTTGGGGTTTTTTGCTTGTTTTCTAAACTGAGTTTTCAGAGTTTGGTCAATACTTCTAGAAAGAGCAGCAACACTTTTTTTTTCTGTTTAATCTAAGTGGCTGTCATGGTGAAGGTCGGGGTGTTAGTTGAAGAGGACATTAACTTAAGATGACAAATTATTTACTGCATAAGTGAAACTTAACTGGAAATAGTTATTATGAAGCTATGCCTTTAAGTCTCTTTTTTTATTTTTAAAATGCTATTTCCATTAATCCTTTTAAAAAAAATCCTGGGATTATACTCCCTTTTTCTTCCTTGTAACAATTACTGTACTATGGGAGATGTTCCAGTTCCTTGAGCTGTTTCTGCTTGAGGAATAATATTTATTGTAGACGTATAATTAGCACACCTGCTCACCTAGAAAATCTGGAGTCTCTGGAGTGTTGAAACCATCAGTATGTTAGCACTCTTACTTAACACACTGTTGGGACTCAGTATGTGTATACTAATGTCTTTCCTATATCTCAGTGCACACCACTTTGGTATCTTGAGTACAGCAAATGCATTGCTGCACAGTATGGGATGTGCTTTTGGCTTGCTTCGTTACAGTATTTAGAGGCTGACATCAAATAGTTTCCTGCATTAAAGCAATGTTAAGTATTTATGGTGAAATAATCAATTACTGAAGTAAGGATTTGGCTGTTGAGGCCTAGAAGGCTTAAGTGATATTGAGTGAAGTACTATCTTTAGTTGCCATTAGAGCATGATGGGTCCTCTTTTGTGCTGTATCCAAACACAGGAATATTTTTGTCTGTAAGATCTGCCTAACTAAAATGTGGGATGCAACTCTGCGTTAATCTTCATGGTGTACAACACTGCTTTATAATATAACTAATGAAGTGAAACTTCACAACAAATATGCAAACTAAAAAAAAATACTATCTCACTGAACTGTAAATTAAGCTGATTTCTACATGATATAAGCAAGCAATGGTTTTTGGTTTTTTCTTATGTGTTTCTATGTTTGTAAGCAACATTTCTTTTTGTAAGGCAGCCTTTTGTCTTGGATTATTAAATGGAACAGCTCTTGCTGTTTTAATTAATGGCTTTAAAAGATCCATGAAAGCAGTCAGATAAAATAACAGAAGATGGCTTTACTTAGAAAATCCTAAGATGCATCTCCAGGGTTTTGAGGTAGGATTACTTCCTCTGTTAATTTCTTTTGAAGCATAGGAGCATGGTAAACCTGAATTCAATGAAAAAGAGTAGAGAATCTTTCATAATATTAGTAGCTAACAAGCAAAACCACAAACTGTGGAACTTTCCGTTTTAAGGTAATATTGACATATCTTTGCTTTCGTAGGAATGTTCAGGAAGTTTTGGAGGAAAGCTAGTCTTGCTGTAACACCAACTTTGTTGAGACACTCACTGTAAATGTGGAAAACATGTTTTATTCAAAGCCTGACTTGGATGATATTAAAATAACTACAGAAATGAGAGATACTAAGTTAACTCTAATTCAGATCCTAACTGGTCATAGATGCTCTTGTACTTTTTTCCTCTTCTCAGGCCCATATTGAATAATCTCTTGTCTGGGCATTAAAAATGCCTCTTGCATCTGAAAACTTAGGCTGCAACACAGTACTTAGTTCAGTTTTGGATGGTATGGGGACTAACTTCAGTAGAGCCATTTCGTTTTCTCTCGTTTTACTGCGCTACTAGATGTACCCGTGTCAATGCCCAGATTGATTTCACAGAAGAGGTAGTGCCTGAACTAAACCTAGAAAATCAAAAGGTTTAATTTTCAGTGAGAGTTTTACTGAATTTTCTTTTTGCTTCTTAAAGGCAAGGTAGTTGAAATAACGCACCCTTTTTGCATAGGTTCTCCGTTTGTCTGCTTCTTCAGCAACATGAACTGAAATAATGAAAAAGGGCCCTTAATTAAAAAAAAAAAAAGCCCCAAACCTCCCAGTGAACCCCACCCTCAAAGAAAAGCCGCAACCAAACTCACACTAAGGCCTGATGTGTGACTCTGCTATGGTTTCCTCCTAGGTGATCTTTTAAATCACTTGCAGATACTTTTTTTTCCTCAATTTTTTAATTGTAATCTGGATGAGTTGTTTTGTCCCTTGGCAGCAATCCCTACAGTTTCAGTTAGAGATGTTCTGAATGAGATCCAAGCACCCTCAGTAATACTTGAATTAGATGTTTGCAGTGCTTCAATACCCTGCATTTTCTTGAGTACCATGAGTTATACTCTCAGAATGAACTATTTCTGTTTTGTCACTCCCTTTGTTCTTCAGGAACACTGAGAAAGAGTCCATGATAATGGTGGTCAGGTTTAAAAAAAAAAAAGTGAATGAGAGGAACTCAGATTTTGTGAAGGTTTTATGTGCTGTAATAGAAGCAAGATATTGCTGTTAAGAGTTCTTGATGTTTTGGATGTTTACGGACAGCAGTGACAATGTAGCCAAGGAGAAGGCAGGCTCCTATGTCTAATATGAAGGTTCTATGAAAGCAGAATATGGTCTGATGTATGAAAACTAGTTTCAAAAGTAACTCCAGAGATTATGGGCTTTTAGAAAATACAGATTTTTTTTTTAATTATTATTTTCATATAGTATTAGCAGTTGGACTTTCACCTTTTCCTTATTTCATTAAAAGAACAGAATTAATCTGTCTGCAGATTGCTCATCATTGTGAATGATCCTTCATTCCTATTGTCCTGGCTTTGATAAAGTTAATTTTCTTCCTAGTAGCTGGTATAGTGCTGTGCTTTGGGTTTATAGGTACAATGATGTTGATAATACAATTTTAGTTGTTGCTAAGTAGTCAAGGACTTTTCAGCTTCTCAGGCCATGCCAGGTGCACAAGAAGCTGAGAGGGGACACAGCCAGGACAGTTGAACAAACTGGCCAGAGGGATATTCCATACCATACGATGTCATGCTCAGTGTAAATTTTGGGGCAAGCAGGCTAGGGGAACCGCTGCTTGGGAACTGTCTGAGTATCAGCTGATGGGTGGTGAGTAATTGCATTGTGCACCACTTGTGTTATATATTATTTTTCAATTATTGTTATTATCATTATAATAACTTTCCCTTCCTGGCCTATTAAACTCTCTTTATCTTAACCTACAAGTTGTACTTTTTTCTGGATTCTCTCCTCCATCCCATTGGGTGGGCAGGAGGAGTGAGCAAAAGGCTGTGTGGCATTTAACTGCCTGCTGGGTTAAACCACATCAGGCTTTTTAATATCTTCTCTGATCAGTAAAATAAGCATATGTGTTATCTTTCTAAGCTTGTGATAGACATACAGACTTGATAATGACTAGAGTGTGGAAAAACACCACTCTAGAATGCAATGTTCACCGGCTTCCTTCCTGAAAGAGAAGCAGGAGGCAGTCATCTTAGTTGTACGATGAAAAAAGTCATCTAAATGAGAATGAGCCTTCTAGCCTAGTTCTGGTAACTGCTAAGTTTGTGAATCAGCACTTGGGCTGAAACCTCTTTAATTCTTGGCCTCTTCCTCAACTACATTTATTTTAGAAAACTTTCAACTATTTATATGAGTGAAGCAAGGACTAAGTGAATCATCTTCCCGTTTAAAATTTTGAAGAGGATGAATTCTCCCACTACTTCTGAAACAAGGCTTTAACATTTTGCAGGGCAGTGACCTTTTCAGTTCGTGTTGTTCAAGTTGTATTTTAGGCAGTTTTTAATGGTGATCCTAACAGAGAAGCATTTAAGTTCTCTCAGTCTTGTAGGCTGGCAACCTGATTTCCTCCTGCCCCTGCAAAAGACCTCCAAAACAAAAACACCCAAAGCACCAAAACCATCACCAATGAGGCTGTTTCAGTGCATGGTAAGGTGCTAAAGCCTAGAGCTAGTTTGGTCCACTGAACTGAGAGCAAGGATCACTTGTGTTGTCCATGATGCTTCTGTCACCAAATCCAGTATTAAAGAGTACTGTGGGAAGGAGAATTTTGATTGCAATGTTTCTTTTTTTTTTTTTTTTTTTTGATTGAGGGCAAAACTTAGTTTAAGATAGAAATGTGCAGGCATTGTGCAAGAGGATATAAGGGTGATGGGAGGGGGGAAAAAACCACAACAAAAACAACAACAAACATTTAAAGGCCAATGGTAGTGGCAGGAGACAGAATACGGGCAAGTATTTGAGAGAAAGAAATGCTGGAGGCTGGTCTAGCAAAGCAGGGCACATGACTTGTATTGAGAGGCATAATTTGCACTGGCGGCCTTAATTCTCTCATTTTTCTTGACTCATGGATGTCAAGGGTAAAAGACTTCATGTTCTCCAGGGAGAAATTATTATTCTTGAGTGTGGCAAATACAAAATTTGCTTACATGAGAAATATTCTACACCTCTAAGCTTTTTCTCAGTTGAGAACAGGCTTTAACTACTATGCAACTGAATCTTGGTGCTAAGACTATAATGCAGTCATGCCCATATTGCACTTCATGGTGAAAGGAGCAGTTTTGAACAATACTGATCAAGAATGGAAATGCTCAGTTGTGCTCTGTATGGTCAGTGTAGGTGTCTTGTATTTGTTGTATTCTTTATGCAGAGTATTCAGAAACTAGACTCATCATTCTCACTACTTTGGTCACTATTTTACAACCTGCTATGTTAAAGGATTTTTTTCAACTTATTTTGCTTAAGGTAGTCAATTAAGAGTGCATAAGCATCTGTGTTGAAGGCATAACAGGTCCAATATTAAACTTCACAGTGTCTTTTCCTGAGGTTTTTTTAGCTGGAGTCTTGTGTGTCAACTGACCTCCCAGGAAAAGCTGGCTGCTCAGCTAACCCTACAGAAGTAGCTGCAGCTTTCCCTTGTGGAAAAAAATGCCTGCTACCGTCTCCTGCCAACTAGCAGCAGGCTTCTAACTGCACCTTAAATAGTATATGCTGATTTCCTTTTAAATTCTTCAGCAAATTGAGGGCTTATAAATGTCCTTAAGCTTGTCTTGCCCATTCTATCTGTGTAAGCCTGTTTACTCTTCACCTTAAAAACAGCTCCCATTATTGCTGTGAGACTCCCTTAAAGAGCCAGGGGTGCACATGTGCACTTCATCAAAACCAGAAGCAATGAAAGCAAAGTAGGGGTTTTAAGGCTTCAGTGTTTAAACAAAACTGCAAGTTTGCATTTTTTTATGCTGTTTTTCATTTCCAAGATAAAGAATTTCATATGTGTACATGAAAGATTAAGATGTCTGATGTACAAGAGGAATGCTGTTGATGTGTTTCCCGTTTTAGGACACATAGACTAATTTTCCTTTAAAGAACTTAAGTTACTTTATCAACAGTTAACTATTGATTAATTTGAGTTTTAGTTCAATTAAGCATTTGGTCTCCTGTGGCTTTCCTCTAATTGCCAAGAGGAGTTGTAGACTCACCATCCTTGGGGACAGTCAAAACACACCCTAAGAAACAGAGTTTAACTTTGAAGTTGGATAAACTTTGAAGTTGGCTCTGCTTTTAGTGAGTGGAAGGTGGAGTGTCAGACATATTGAAAGGTCTTCTAGACCTGTTTCAAAGGTCTCTTCTGATCCAAATTAGGATTCTAATTCAACTTCCTGGAGGATTAAAAAAAATAAAAAAGATGTGAAGAAATACAAGATCTATTTAGGGAGAAGGAGCCTAAAAATATCCATCCTGTAGAATAAGTTTCCAGAACAAGATGTTTAAAACTACACCCATGGTCTTATCAAGCCTTAAACTAAGAAAAATCATTATGAAAGTTAAGAACACTAGTTGAAGCGTGTTCAGTTTTTTGTTTAGCACTTCCTGTGTACAGCTACAAGTAATTGCTGCATAATTCTTATATTGTTGCACAGTATAACATGTCTGGCTTCTTGAGAGTATCTTAACAGGTATATTTTTAAGGAATATTTCTGAAAACTATGTTTAATTTTATGGCTAGTGTTGTACCACATACAGATTTATGAGGGGAAAAATGTCTATGAAGTCAGAACAGGATGTCAGTGTGTGATGTATCTGATGAGGATACAAGTTACCCACATGTGTCACACAGACCTGGCTAAAAAATCTGGGGAGTGGTCATGTTGAGACACCTACTTCAATAAAATAGTTTGCCACTTTAATTCCTTTTTTTTGTGTGTTGTTTCAAGTGATTTCTTAAGATACTTACAACACTCCAGTGTGAAACAAGTGTCTTTATCACTTTGGACATTATTTTTGTATTTACTAGACTTGCATCAGGGGTGTGGTGCTTTAGTTTCTGATCTATGGGAAAGTGTTTGGTGAATAAACTTTTGATTTTGAAGTTTGGTTTTGGCTTATCAGACTTCTATGTGATGTAGTTCAAGCTTACATGAATTAGTCTACCACTATGTGCACAAACTCACTTTCCTCTCTTTAGGTTCCAGTGTTAAGAAAGAATTAAGATTATTAAACAAGCCATGGATTTTGTAATAACTGTTTAGTTTGATTTGCTTTTTTTATGCACTGTCAACATGGATGGCTGTTGGGAAATAATCCACTGAGAATTTTGGTTTTGCAGTTGAAATCAAGTATAAAATTGATTGCTCTATCTTCATATTGTAAAGAGCTTAAATATAAATAAACCCAAAGTAAGTGTTGCTAAATGAATTCCTCTTTTCTATCTGTTCTGTTAAAGGCATATAACACCAGAGAAGTTCTATGTGGAAGCTTGTGATGATGGAGCAGATGATGTGCTTGCTATTGATAGAGTCTCCACGGAAGTCACTCTTACAGGTACTCTCCTCACCAGTATTTCTCAATATAGGCTTCTTTGTCCTTTTTGTCTGTCTTGCTCTAGGCACTCCCAGAAGATCTTCAGAACCTTAAATTGATACTGTGATAATTGTTTTTAAATTAGTTACTGTTTTAAAATAGAGCTTTGTATTCTGTCCTGCAAAGAATTTTGAAGTGCCTTCTTGCTGTGGGATTGATGCTGTAGGTAACCAGGGTGATTGGGCTTGCCTGTTTTTGCTAAGATTTCCCATCACAACAGTAAAAACTGACTTATCCAAGCTAGTTGAGATTGGTGCTACAAGTCCAAGATCAAACATGGAAAGGGTTGAACACTGGGCTTCTGCAGCTCTTCCTGAATTGTCTTGGTGCTGTCTTTTATTTAATACTGAAACCTGAATTTTCATGAAGTGTCTAGGAATAATAACAGTAAAAAAACCAGCACTGTAAATTTAGTTCTGTGTTGCAAATCTGGATTCAAATGTCAGTGCAAGTAGTCTTAAGCATGCTCATGCTGAGGTCTTCAAAAGTTTATTTTTTTTGAAGAATGTGAAACTAATGCATTAAAAAAAAATCAAAGGACTTGCATTAAACAACAACAGTAAGTGAAAGCAATGGGTGACTTCTGATAATTCCGGAGTTTGTACCTCAGTATTACTAATCTCTCAACAGACAGAAATGCTACAGTAATATAAAAGCAGTCATTTTCTTCCTTTTATTAGGCCTCTTGTATACTTCATGCAAGAGCAGTGTGTCCATCCCACAAATACTTCTGGTGTTGTCGTATAGTATTTCAATTTCTCCTTTAAAGTTGTCTCTTCAAAGCTGTGAAGATAGCCATTCCAAGTATTTTATTAGTCAACATCTGTTCTCATTACTGGTGTTTTATCAGATGAAACTGCAAGGCATTTAAAGCAAAGGAAAATTCAAGCACTGTCTATCTTTGTTCTCCAAGTTTTGGAAAAGTGCCTAACTCTGGTGTGGGTGGTTTTGGCTATTTTTTTTTTTTTTAAACTTCTTTAATATCCCTTCTGCTATTCTAGAAATATAGATAGCTGAAAATGTAATATGCTAAGACTTCTAATTTGTATTTTAATACCTTTTGGATCTCTTGGTACACTGGAATACTGAATCCTTTGCCAGATCTACACCGTTGGTAGTTTTGTAGAGATAGACCAAAACGTAAAGTAGGTCTTCTGAAATGGAAATAAACTGAGGCTCAGAAGCAGCAGTCAAAAGTTCGAGGCACAAGCATTTATGGTTTATTTGCCCTTGATGTCTTGAGGGCTTCAAAACAAAAAGCTTCTGGCAGGACAATACATTATTGAGGAGTCTACTTGCTATAACATCATGTGAATGAGCTTGAATTTATTCAATTGAATGACTATTTTGATGAAACAACATGTGAAATTGGGTTAGAATGCTTCTACATCCTTCCCTTCCTGTTCCCCAACAGGCTTTGACATTCTGGTGCCTTGCTTCTTTAAGACTGTAGCAAAACTTGAGATTTGTTCAAGACCAATCTAGTTTAATAGTTTCCTGATATAGTCATGAAAAAGCAGTCTGAAATTATGATATTTTAATTTTTTTTTTCTTCTGCTTTTCAGTTAAAAAAGATATTCCCCCTTCGGCTGTTACAAGGCCTATATATGGTATTTTGGGAACAATCCGATTGGTTGCAGGTAAGGAAAACAGGACTTTGTCCTTTAAACATATTTAGGCAAAATATATTGCTAAAAAACTTTTAAAGACAAAAATATTTGCAAGTGTCTGAGGTTACACTTGCATCAGTATGAAGGCCTTTCCTTGTGACTGCTAGAGGATAGAGATATCCAAATATAGTTTATCATGAATGTTCATGTACCTCTTAAACCTGTAGCTGCTCTAAAGGCAGGTTAACTGACGGTTTGGGTTTTAAGGAATGCATTTCAAATGCATGTAAGGAACTTCATCTGCTTATTCTTCATAACTGTTTTAATTTTAGCTGCAGGATTTGATGCAACATTCAAATATTTGGTCGTGAAGGTTGACTTTAAATCAATAATCTTGGTACACAAATAACTGAGAGTCACAGGAGTATAGACTAGTAGATGCAGCTGTCCAATAAATGATTGTGTTCCAATTAGCCTACAAGTACAAAGGAAATTAAGCATTAAAAGAAAAAGGACGGACTGGAACAATGCTAAATCTTGGGGTGCTGTAGGATAATGTCAGAATAAGTTGTCTGCTTTTTCTAAGTATATCAGTGGTGTTTGGATTTAAACAGTCACTGCCACAAATAAACCTGATGCATAAAGTCTAAGCTTCCAGGAAAGTAAGTGTTGCTATTCAAACGATCTTTTGTGGGTACACTTTATTAGAGTTTGAGGCTAACATAGTCTGAAAAACGATCTAATAAAGAGCATATATACTGAATAAAAAGCTCCATCTGTAGAAAAGATTTAAGTTCACTTATTGTGGTAGTCTCAAATGAAACAAAATATTGTTATGTTAAATGCAATAACTTCTGACAGGATCTGAAATGAATGAACTTTATACACTCATATTCTAAAGAATTGTGGATCTTGCAGAGTAAGAACAATATAATGCACGCCTGTGTCTTGAGTACTTGACAAGCGTTGTTTTAAAACTGGACTGCCCCAAAGGGGAATTCTCACAGCTTGCAGGCTTGGGTAATGACTTTAATTCATCTGACATTCCTTCATATAAAATATAGAAGTATGTAACTTCTTTTAATAGCCTGCTTATTTTTTCTTTCCACTCCCAAAAAGCTTTGCACCGATGTCTAGTATACAGCTGTCACTAAAGATGGTATTGTTTAAATTATGTTTAGCTAAGTGTTGGTAGGCAGTTCTGTTACCTGTTAACTGTAAAACAAGTTCCATATCTAGCAGTGCAGCGTTGTTAACAAGCATGAATATTCTTCACGTACTACAGTATTAGGGGAAAAAAATGCTGAAGTAATATCTGAAGCTCTTAAAATCTCAAAGAGAAGGTCACATACCAAAATAGGAAAAGACAATATTGCAAATTCATGTTAGATTAAATGTATCTATTTGTGCAGCATCTTTGTGGCACCATTGTGGATGTAATGTGCTGTTTTTATAAGGCATCTAGATGCTTCTGACATACTGACCAAAAGTAGTACTTATAACTTGAGATGCAAACATGTAAGAGCATTCTTAAGTGCTTGAATATTCCACTCAAATAAAAGTCATAACACTAGAGCTGCAGAGGTAAAAAAAGTGGTACCTGTTATTTGACTAACTATATAGGATAGATACCTGATATAATAATTCACCTGTATGTAGAACTTGGTGTATTGTAGTAAATACAAATAATGGGTAAACTTACTGCACACAACTTGAACAGTTTCTGTTTTGGCATTTTTATTTATTTGAATTTTTTAGTATAAAAATGTACTAGAGTTGTGGTTTTGTACTTCTGCATGGGCTGTGTGTTGTTTTGCTCTATTGAAGTTGTAAGTAAGCATTTAATGCTTATAAGATGTAGGTGATGAGTCATTTTTATCCATCAACATCCAATTTAATGAAGTAGCCTTCTTCAAAAACAAGATAGTACTGAAATAAAATAGGCTTAGAAATTAGGCTATGTTGTGTTTCCCAGCAAGTGTAAATTAATTGTTTTGAGTGAACTGTCATGACTATGTTTTTTTTGCTTTGTTACTGTTACGAGGAAAACAGCAAACTTCCCATCTAGAATTATTAAAACAAACCCCCTTCTATTTACTGCATTTTGAACCTATTAGGATTATTTTTTTCCGGAGATGAGTAGACTCTTTGGATTTTGAAGCATGCTTCCTTTCATGTGTTTCTGACTTGCTCTGTGCTTTCCAAACCACATTTAAGAGCATTGGCCCTTTTCTGCATCTGCAAGCCCAAAGACTTTCAGACTGCCTCTGATCTGAAGTAACAGTAGCTGGCACTTTTTTTTTAAACCTATCCACTTTTTAAAACTTCCTGAGACTTAACGAGTAGGTCAAGATCTGTGAGCACAGAGAAGTGAGTAGCTTAGCAAGTGTTTTGTTTCTATGCCAGACCCTTGCTGTTAAGAACATCAAGTTCTAGGTGTAACCTGAAGAAGCCTCACTCCTTCCTATTGGTTTTGGTTTTCTGGTATGGTTATAGGCTGCTTTCCTTAGTATGTCTATTTTCTTTTTTAACTTTGCTTTTTCTGATTTACAGGCACGTATCTTATTGTAATAACAAAAAAGAAAAAAGTAGGTGAGATTTTCAGTCATGCAATCTGGAAAGCAACAGACTTTGACATCCTCTCCTACAAAAAGACCATGCTGCACTTAACTGATATTCAGGTAAGTGGGTTATTAGAGGGGTGTGGGGCAGTGTCATCTTAGGTTAACATCCATTACTGTGGGACCTAATTTGATGAAACGATGAAAATTTAAGCAGCTCTTTGAACTATACTTTTTTTCCGTTTTGTTTGGCTACTATAATTGATGTAATTTTTAGGTATAGATGTACAGGGTTCAGTCATTCAAGATAACAAACTCATGTTGTGCAACTTAGAATGTCATCCCCAGAGTCTGATCTGTGCATTGCGTGTTTCCCTCTTTTAAGGTGGTACAGTATGGGAGGATGAGGTGGGCTGTCTTGCTGCATCTCTGTTATGGTTCCCAAGTCCTGTGTCATCTTTTTTTACTCTGAGGACCTTAATGAAGGCTGTGCTTGCCTGGCATATGCAGAGATGTTTTAGTGCTGCTTTGTAATAGATGGCACAAACACTGGCAGTTACAAAGCAGGCTTCTTGAGCCAGTCCACAAAATCACAATGCTCTTCTTGCTACATCTTTCTCCTAGCTTTACTGTTCTGAGAGCCCCTACAATAAGCTGCCTTGCTGTCATTTAATTATTTGCTTTGCTTTATCTATGGACTTGTTCAATTACATAATTACCCAGCAGGGAATAATTGTTTTTCTTTTGTTTTGTTTTTCTTTTGAAAGGCAGGGAAAGGATGGAGATTGTTTTAAACAAATATGTTGTGGGTTGATAAATAGTAGATAAAGATGTCTAACCAGCAGAGCTGAAGGGGAATCTGCTCTTTCAGGAAAGGAATGAGGTTAATAAAAACTTGAACCAGAACAAAGATTAGTTATTGCAGTAATCATGACAGCAAATCATATACTTTCTTTTGTGTTGCCATCTTGTTTTTTTGACTTAATGGTTTTCAGGGGAGCTAATGGCTTCATTTTTGCTTGGAAGTCACTATATTAGTTAAATATCAGTAGCTATTTACATCTCAGGAATACTGTTCTTTGTTCTCCACCGTCCTTGCAGAATTTGGTTGCAGTGTGCCAGCTCTAAGTTACCAGTGAACTGGTACCAAAATTGCAGTCACATGATTTTCCTCTTGTATGGTAACCTGTGTTGCTAGAGCACTAGCAAAGTTCATCTCATTGCATCGAAAAGTATCAGTAGCTTATAAGACTGTTTCAATGGTAATAAATGAGAGGTCTTCTGTCTTTTTTTTTAAATCATCTCAACAGTTGCAGGACAATAAAGTATTTTTATCAATGCTTAGTCATGTCTTGAGCGTGGATGGATTTTACTTCTCAACAACGTATGACCTGACACACACTCTGCAACGGTTAGCCAACACAAGCCCGGAGTTCCAGGAAATGAGCCTCCTAGAGAGGGTAAGGATTTAATTTTGCATAGTATCTGTGTCTCGGACATTGCGAATCAGTTCTGCATGGCTTAAGTTGAGTTTATGCAGCTGATGTTTAAATGATGTCAAAACAAACTCACAAACTAAAGGAAGCTTTATGTAAAACTTAGGATGTCGCTGAAACCCATGGTTCTGTTACATTTGCGCTTAAACCTTTTTTTTTTCCATGAATTAGTATGCTAAATGGTAGCAGATGCTGTTGAAGTATTTATGGTCCTCTGTTCAACTAAAAATGGTTGTACTATTTTAGTTGTTAATTCAAACTACTGAAACAGATTTAGATGTTGCTTAGATGCGGATCCTTATAATTGAACTAGCAGAAAATAGCCCTGTGTTGCTAAACTGCATAATTATACTATCTCTGTAACCTTGTTAATTGAGGGGTACTGGAACAGTTCTCTGGAATGAGAAGCTGACAGCAAGAGGGAAAAGAAGCAACCAAGCAAGTGTACAAAGTACACAGAGTCTAGTTTGAATTTGCTTCGTAGGGTGCTGAGAAAAGGGTGGAAATTGCTGGTTTGTAATGCTTCAGTACACAAATTAGTTCAGCACTGTGGTGTTTCATCGAGACTCTGTTAGGGGTTGTGGCTGAGCACCCTTCCTTAAGCTTGTGAGCAACATGAAGTTTTAGAAATCTGTTCTAATGTGATGTCAGACTTCTAGATCTGGTAGTTATAAGTACTTTTCTGCAGTCTGCTTTAAATGGATTTTAAAAAATATTCAAAATATATAAGCCTCTATCTGACTTTAATATCAAACACTTCTAATTGCAACAAGAAAGCAGAAAAGAGGAATGACTTGCTTTCTCTCAGTTTACCTAGAATCAGGGGAAAAAAACCCAAAGTGGAATAAATGGCACTTGACTTTGTATTCTCTTCCAGGATAATGTGAAACAGAACTGTGGGATTTATGGCTGTTGGCATCAGGATATTGTATTCTGTCTAAACTGAGCCTATTTGTTATGTTTGCAGCATGAATTTAATATGCTGCTTTTGTCTTAAAGACAAGGAAGTCATACAGCCAAATGCAATTGGAGTTTAAAATTCTCTTTTGCTTCCAGAGTTCCAGAATCCTTAGTCTGGTAATTTGCTATACTGGAGTGTAAACAAGGTCTAAGCTGCCAAGGCACTGAAAATACTGAAACTTTCGAAGTCAATGGCACTTCTTCCTTTGCCAAAGAGGTGGCAGTGGAGTCATGAGATGTCTCTTAGTTACTGCGACTGTCTAAGCTGGGGAAGCAGTGCGCTTTTTCAAGATTTAAAAATAAGAAAAAAGAAAATCACTTCATAGTTGAGGGCTGTTTTGCATTATCAAAATGCTGCTCTGGCAGTACTCTTGCTATGGAGAGCAGTTGCTGACATGAAAGGATTGGTTTGCCTTAAAATTGTGCCACTTCAGAAGGTTGTTTGAAAGGCAAAGTACAGTAAAAAGACACTGGTATAACGTAAATTCAGATGTTTAAAACAATGTTCATGTTATTTCACACTCGTGGTTGCAGTACAGGGTGTTTCAACTTGAAATCGCTATCTCTTTGAAATTGGGTCCATCTTTTTGAGATAACATGTATAATAGCTTAACAAAAGGATGGTGGCAATTTTGGGCCTCTGGTTCACTGCTACAAGAGAAGACTGGCCTGTGGTTGGTGTGTGGGTGTTTTGGTTTGATATTTGTGGATGTTTTGTTTGTTTGTTTGTTTGTTTTAAACAGTACTGGTAGAAGGAGGCAGCACCAATGTAGGGGCACCAAATCTTCATGTTGTGTTATTTCACTAGTTCAAGATACTGCAAGTTGGATTAGATTCTGGCAGATAGGTGTATTTATTGTTTTCTATTAGACAAAGGACTGTTCCAACAATGAGCTGGAATTAACCCTCATCCTCAGTGATGTATTGTCTGCCTGCCTAGTCTTAAAGATTAGATTTGTCACTTCCCTGGAGCCTGCACTATGTTCTGCCGCAAATGTTGCTTTTGTAACTAATCTGGTAGCTTTCTGGAACGTGTTTAGCAAGGTGCTCAAGACACTTTTGAGGTGAATTAGGAATAGGAAATACATGAAGTTGAAGAAGATCATTTATGCAGAAGAATATAAATACTTTAGTCTTTTGATTTTTTGTTTACAGAACTCATTGCATTTTTACCTTCTACCCATTTTAGGAGTGTTACCTTGCTACTGTTCTTAAAATTTTGGACAACCTCTTCAAGCCTTGTTTATGTAGGGCGAAGACTGTAATGTTCTTCTGTTGCTCCAGCTCAGTTGTTAGTGGTTTAGCATGTCCGAAGTGTCGGGCAACACCCTTAAAGACTGGAGAGAGCCGTTCTTCTTTTAACTATTTTCTTTTATTTAGGTTTCTAGTTGAGGATATGAATGATACTGATGAAATAAGGGGATTCCATCTCTATGTACATCTGTTGACCTAAACTTATGTAATGCGTGGATACTGTGATATTGCCTTTGTTGAATTAAACAGAACTCACATTTTATAAAAGTATGGTGCCTTTTTTCTTGCTGCAGGCAGATCCACGGTTTGTATGGAATGGGCATCTTCTTAGAGAATTTGCTGCTCAACCAGAGGTAAACATTTTGTAATAATTATATTAATGGAGGACAAATATACTTTAAGTATAGAAGAAATTCCTTTAATTCTGCCTCATGTTTCAAACAGCCAGGCTGTGCATCTTCTGGTTTAGCAGGGTGACAGCCTTCTGCTTTCAATTCCAACTGTGTGTCAGTGTCCTCAGTAGTACATATAGTAAAGCTGACTCCTTGGAAGTGTCTGCATTTGAAGATAATGTGCTGAGACCATGCTCATATAAACCAAAGGGGAAGTTACACTGCACAGCATGGGCTTCTCAAGCTTTTTGAAGTTTAGCTACTTATTTAGATATAGGCAAGGTTCAGCTCATCACTTTTTTTCTAAGACTGGCCAGTATCTTTCTCCATGAGTGCAACTTATGACCTATTCACTAGGCAAACGGAGCTTGAAGATGATAATTAAGAGTAAGACTGACAGTTTAGATTGAATTTATTTCAAATTAAGACTAGCACACTGTAACCTTTGAATTCACTTAGTCCAGCAAATACAAATGTATGACCATGGGCCACAGCGGTAGTGTCTCCATGGCCAGACTGATCTAAGCTACTTCTTACTAGAGGTTTCAGATGGATGTTAAACTTCTCGAATCATCTTCACTACAGTAACGTTTTTCTCTCTATCAGTACTTCTCATTTATTGAAGTGAATGACGCACAGCTTCTATTTCTGTCTCTGTAACCTGTGGAGATGTGCTCTTGCATTAGACAGCACTGTTCCCAAAGGCTGGATTGTGCAGTGCTTCTGGAGTGTGAGATATGAATTAGCAAAGGGCTGTTGTACATATTCCGGAGGCATATGACTGGGTATATGATTTGGATGGTGTTAAGCAAACAAAGCTTGGGAAATGAGAAGCTGTGGTGGGAAAAGCAAAGAAAGCCAAGTGTGGCTGGTTGGTTGAAAACAGATGTAGGAGGCAAAACACAGAAGCTGAAAAGGGAGAACTGATATGTGAGGGGAAGCGTAACCTAATGTTGACTACAGGTAGCTTGCTATAGTAACAGGTTTAGGTAATAAGATGTGATATTTCTGACTTCTAGTATTGGAAATTGTTTGATGCTTTTGTGTTTTTGCTTTGTGTGTGGTTTTTTTGTTTGTTTGTTTTTGATTTTGGTTTTTTTTGTTGTTGTTTTCTTTGAGAGAGAGACCAAGTTATTCAAGAGCGATAGGATGGGGAAAACCCTGGAACAAGCATTTCGAGTATTAATCACATAGAAGTATTCCTTACTGAAACTATGTGGTGTTTACTGCTATCTCTGCTTATATGCTGCTGTGGAGGTACAGCAAATACAGTATTGAAAGGTTTTCAGTGTGTACTGCTTTGTCTGTTTTGTTTGCAGAAGAATAAATGCCATGTATAGGAGGGCAAAGCAGCTTTTTATTTTGTGAAGGTCACATAATTAGGATTACACTTTCACTTTTTCCCTGCTGCTAATACAGATTATACATGTTGCTGTTTTCTTTGAACTTATTTATTGGAAAGAATTACTGCACCCTAAACAAAAAGTAAAGGAGATAAAGTATACAAAACTTTGAAAAAAATCCCCAAAAAACCTCCTAGGCAAGTCATAGTCACTTATCTCTTGACTGCTAATGTTTCCTATTTCTAACATGTATTGTGTGTTTCAGATCCATAGGTTTGCTATGCCCGTGATGCACGGATGTATCCTTTCATTTTTAAAGCTTGGTGCTGAACATGGTATTTTAACAGCAAAGTGGTTGCTGATGAGGCTGCTCTGTGGCTACATTGGCAACTGTAGCATAGAACACAATGTCAAAGTCAAGTTGTGGTTTGTTCAGATCTGAGCATGACATGTTGATAGCCCACTCGTATGTTAACTCAAATATTCTGCTTTTAAGGCTTACTGTATTTACTTTTACACCATGATTTGCATAAATGTCTTTCAGTGGGATTGAAAGTTAAGGTTGATATGGCAAATGCTCTCACATCAGCCTGGGCACTTTTTATCTTGCTATATATATATCTTGCTATAAATGCTACCCTCACTTAGCATTTACTCTGGATTTAAAATAAAGCAGAACAGTTTTGACTTCAGAGTGCTTATAGATGTTCCTGAATAAAAGGATAAGGAGTTCTGCTGAAGACTCCTGAACACTTTTCCTAGCCAGCTGCTTTTCCTGTTCCATGCTTTGGGTAACATCCTTTTGAGCAAAGCAGTCATGAGTTTATTTTTGAGAAGGGGTGTATGCTGTGAGTAAGCTTAATGCTTGCTGGAGGCACCGTTCCTTGTGCAGTGTGTGATCACCAGTAAGTCCCAGGTGCCTTGGGACTGGCAGCGTGAAAAGGACTGGCCAGACTGGACAGAGCAGCTCATGCCACATTCTCTTGAGTTCCTCCATTGCAAAGGTCCCCGAGGTGTGTGCAAGGAGAAGCTTCCTGACTGGATGGGTTGTTCTGGTATGATTGTTAGCAGCTGGCAGATCTCCAGCGCTTCTTTCCCGTGACTTCATTTAATGGAAAATGCTGTGGGAGTAATTGGAGAGGCAAGGAAAGACAGCAAAAGGGAACTGCCAGAATAAGCCAATCCTTATCCTGCAGGGTCTGGGTGGAAGAGTCTGGGTGGGTTGTAATTAGCAATTGGCAGACTGAAATGAACACCTTCCTCTGTCCTATTTTCACTATATAAATAATTAGCATAAGTAATGTATGTTTTGCTGTAATTCTAATGCTAACCAAACACCTTAGAGAACCCAAAAATTTGAAAAAAAAATGGATTTTTTAGTGATGAAAATGCTAGGAAGAGACCTAAGCACAGCTGTTACAGCACTGCTAGCAGTTATTTCAGTAAAATAAAATATCCCCCCCTGTATAAACCTAAATATTCCACTGTCTGGACTGGGATCTTGCAGTGATGAGAAATAATGGACTGACTTGGGTAACAGAGATTTTGATCATCTAAAGCCTAAATTATCTTTAATGTTTCCCTTGCTGCTCAAAAAAAGCCATTCTAAATAACAACAAATTCTCTCTTCATTTTTTTTTGTGTGTGTGTGGAAAGCAGCCAATAGCCAGTTGCTGTTTAAGGTATGACAGAGATTGCAGACAGAAAATGGGCTGACTGTAGCTAGGCAGCTGATTTTAGAGGTAACCTTTTTTTTGCAGGGAACTCTTGGCTATGTAAGTGTTGGAATAAAGGGTATAGGACCTGGCAGTAATTTTCCAGGAAAGCAGACAAATAGATGTTTTTCACAGTCAAATTTACAAATTGTGAGAACATTCTGGATTATGTAGGGCAAATTTGTATTATAATTTTAATTTTTAAGAGAGTATTGAAATAAATGCACACATAAATGAAGGTGTTCCATGTATGTAGTTGGTGTGCTCTTTAATGTAGCTTGGGTAGCTTATGTGTGATACAGCTGCTTTGTCACATTTGAGCCATAAATGCAGAATCACTGTAAAATGTGCTATTTTAAAAAAGAAAATACATCTTGTTTACCAACCAGGAGGCAAAGTGTCTAGATTTCTCTGCACTATGCTAATACTGCATGTTAAAAATTGACAGTTTTGATCTTTTGCTTGCTTTAAAGGTGTGGGTTTCAGTTTTTAGAGGCAAAGGCTGAAAGCCTGTGAATCTACCTGGAGAAGTTAATCACAACCAATGTTGATCTCTACTAGACTTGATAGTCTATCATAGTCCAAACAAAGGCAATTATGAGCAGCACAGAACAAGACTCTCAAACTGAAGCTAGTTGTCAATGTCCCCTGTTTGTTGATTAGTCCCAGATTATGGTTTGCCTGTGACTTTGGGTATCCAGCCTGAGCAGGAAAGCCTTTTTACATTAGAAGATCCCACTGGAGACTTGGTATGTGTTCATTCATTTTCTTGACATGGATTTGAAAGGTAGTCTACCTTACTGCTAGTTTTGGAATCTGTGAATGTGATACATGTTGCACTTTACAGGTGCAAGGTATAACAGCCCAAGATACTCACTCTTCTAAAAGCCTAGAAAAAAGTTTGAGTGGTATTTTGTTAAAAGCAACAGGAGCAAGAAACGGCTAAGATAGTTTAATACAATTATGGATTAGAAGGTTGTAGCACTGAATAGAACTTCAGAAGTCATTCCATTTAATAATATACATAGGACCGTAAGGCCAGATTAATCTTTAGAATCTTGTTTTCTCAAAATTGTAGCAGTTTCAATGTGTTTGGTGACAAGACCTACAGCCTGTCCTTTTGTGATGCACATACTGATCTTAACATTAAGTTACTCTCTCAAGTTTAATGTTCAGCTGTATTGGTGTGAGAAATGTTTGCAAGCTTCTTTGAATGTGGTTGCTTGGTTCCTTGATGCTCCCTACCTCTTGATATATAAAAATACCCTAATGAAATTTTGGAGGTTTTTCCTTAGCGTTATTCGTTAGTTATCACAATGCATTCATGTTCTATTAATGGCAAGTGTTTTGACTGGCTGCTTGTTTCCAGAAGAAGCTGTTTCAGGGCTGGTGTACGCTACTATGTAAGAGGTAAAAGAGCAAGTTGATTTATTTTAAAGTAACACAAATTCCACCTATATATGTGACTTACCTTTAAGAGTAATTGCTGCATAATGAGTTGAACAAAAAAGGTGTATAATAGTTTGTCTCGAGGTCCTTGCTCCTAAGAAATTATTAGGAACCAGTATGATGAAGCATGTTCTGGTATTTATTAGAAGTGACTCTTCTTTATTACTACTAGAGATGATTGCAAGTGTTTTGTAGGAGTTTTTAACACTTTACTGTTTTTATTGCAGTTACATGCAAGTGTGTAACAGCCCTTTTGGCCTAGCAGTAAATTCAACTGAGAGCATCATTACTGCTGGCAAGGAAGCCCTGAATAGTGGTTTTCTCTAATTGTTTCAAGTTGAAAAAGTGAACAAGGAAGTGGATTTAGATTACTTTATCTGTTCTTAGTCCCAACAGACATGCTTTTGAAGAAACTGGCCAGTTTCTGCAGTATCATTGCTATTGAATTGTGAATATTTTGGTGTCGAAGCACTCATAATTTATTTTGTATTAAACTACTCAGTTTCTAGGATTGTAAGTATCAAAATGGGCTAAGCACAACTGTGCTTCTTCAAGTTAAATTTAGTACAGATTATGTTAAACTTTTGCCAAAGGTGTGTTTAATTTACCATCTTCAGGCAGCTCTGTTATTTTCATGCTTTCTGTAGAACTTCAAAAGGGGAGGGTTAGGAAGGCTTTTGCTGATACACTGTCACTGTTCTGCAGCCAGTCTGAGCTGGTTAACAAGGTCTTTCTTCTACATAGGTATTGATTCAGAAGGACATGCTGCTAACTTTGTTGAAACAGAACAAATTGTGCATTACAAGGGGAGCAAAGCATCGTTTGTTCAGGTAAAGTCAGTATAAGGAACTGATCACTGGCTTAAGATACATAGATAGCTCTTTCTGAATATAGATTATATGTAAAATACGCATGTGCACAAATAAACAAACTAAACCAGTCTGCTTTATTTTTATATGGCAAGTGAGTTCGTAAGTTTTGTTTTTAAAACTGTTTCCATTCTTTTGCAGACCCGTGGATCAATTCCTTTTTTCTGGTCTCAAAGACCAAACCTCAAGTATAAACCAAAGCCGCAGATCAGCAAGTCAGTAAATCATGTGAGTGTTTTTTGTGTCTCGGGGGTTTTAATATATTTCTGGGTTCATGTTTGTGTGATAGGGTACCAAACTGTAATCAGAAAAATCAGCAATACTGGGTTGAGCTTTGTTTAAAAAGTGGTAGCAAGAAGCTTTGTACTCCGTAAGATAAGTTCAGAGCCTGGAAAAAAATATCAAAGACTGCAATGGGGGTAGCTTCTCTTTGGTTTGTGTTTTAGTAGCTGCAGAATACTTGTTATCTGTGGCTTGTTTAATAAGGAAAGCTTAATGGACTGGGGGGATGAAAGTAGAGATGTATTAACACAATGGAGAACATCAAAAGCTTTTCTTAGTTATAAAACTACCTGTGTGGTATCATCAAAAAAAGATGATCATAGAGATTCCTTGTAAATCACAGGTCTTAATAGCAGCATACATCTGTCAACTCATTTCCTTTCTCTTCTAGATGGATGGCTTCCAAAGACATTTTGACTCGCAAATAATTAGCTATGGAAAACAAGTGATTGTCAACTTGGTATGCTTTCACTTTTTCTTCCTGGAAAAGCTGTTCTTTCAAGCAGGCTTTTGAGTAACACTGTATTTTTGTTGTTGTTGTTCTTCCAGGTTAACCAAAAAGGTTCAGAGAAGCCTCTTGAGCAAACATTTGCAAAAATGGTGAACAGCATGGCAAATGGAATGGTCAGGTATGTGTGAAGTGAAATGATACCTTCTGTGTTAAAAGTTGAGCATTGCCTTTGAGACCCACAGAGTGAGTGGTTCTTTGGGGACCTTTACCAACCGTCTGATTTATTTGAGTGTTACTTTTATGAAATAGCTTGTCTACAACCAATGCCTTTACCTCACATTCTAAGCAGAAGTGAGACTGAAGCAGAGGACAAAGAGAGGAGACAGAATAACAAAGGCAGCTCAGAGGCAATGGTAGTGCCAGTATTGGAGTAATAATATGCTATGAGAACTGTGGAAGTCATTTGCATTTTAGGAAAACAAAATCATGTGCTTTAGAACTAGCTTCTGGCAAAAGGGCTTGGTTACAGTGCTAACTCAGTAAGGGAGTGCTGAGTGTGAGCAAACCGGTAGTGAGCTGAAGGAAGAAGCAGTAAGGGGAACACGTGATCTAAATGTCTGGATCTCAGTGTAACAGTGGACCAAGAGGGTGGAAAATGCACTTTAATCACAAGAGAAATTCCATCTCTTTGTGGGAATCTTGAGTGCAGTACACAATTTTACAACCCGGCTGTGCTTGCTTTCACCAACTTCAAGAGGGTGGGCTAGTGTCCAGCTCTCACAGGTATTTACCTCTATCTTTTCTTTGAAGTTGCTGTATAGTATTGTCACTCGTGTCAAAAGATGAAATCCTACCTGTAAGCATAAAGACATCCAGTTTTAATAAGGATTTACTTCTGTTTAAGTGCAACTAAGGAATTGCAGAGTCTAATCAAGACACCCTTATAAATCCTGACACACTTGGATTTTTTTCTTCCCAAGCTTTTTTTTCTGCTTGGCTGATGTGTGCTTACTGCCTTCACCAGGGTAGCTGCAGATATGTGTCCATTTTGTGTGCTACTTCACTACCCTCATGGGTGCATTTGTGTGTTATTGGTGTGTGGGTGTGGATTTTTCTTCTTATTTAAAAAGACCACTTTCAAGGTGAGCTCTTTCCTTACACTCACATCTAGGCTGATATTGATACTCTAGCCGTACAAAGCTTGTGGAAATCTCTGCATCTTTGCTATAAAGTCATGTGGAAGAAACCAAGATTAAAAACTCTGTCAGGATGTGTTTCAGAGATGCTGCTTTTCCTATATATGTTAAAGTGGTGTTTGTCAGCCTCATTTTCTTAATGCTGCCAAAATGCTTTTTCTTTGTTAATCAGTTTTGATGGCATTTATCTGCCAGTCTATTACTTGAGTCCTTGGTGTATATTCACAATCATTCTTCATGTGAACAGTCTTGAAAACTTTACAAATAATAATTTTTGGTTTATGAATACTTGAGGGGAGGAATGTAATGCCCTGTAATTAACAGCAAACATTTATATATATAATGTTGACTTAAATACCACTCATCTAGAGCACTTCGTACCAGAAATATATTGGCTGTTAAAATCTTGCTCCGAGTCAGTAGCTGTTTAATTTTCTTATGACAGTAGGTTAGTTATTTGACCAGAACCTGTCTCAGGTTTCTAGAGAGCTATCAGGGGAATTATGCTGCATGCCAGCAAAGAATGTTGTGTTTCAGCACCTGGAGTTCCCAATGCAGTTGCTTTGAAGAGGAGAGAGCAAAAGCATCCTGGTGGAAAACAAGACATGAAATCAGATGCATATCCCCTCAATAGTTTCTGGAGGAAAAATACTAGCCAGAATATAGAATAACTTGGAACTGAATGTGTGCTCTCCCAGACTAGTGGCATCTTGTGAAGAAATGTAAATGCCCTCACCATCCACACCAAGGCTGCAGCTTTTGGAAGATTACAGAGCACTGACAAAATCCACAGATACTTGCCAGAAGCAATCTCTAAAGAAAAACAAATCCTCTATCACTACCTGTTTTATAGATCAGCCTTTCCCTGGGGGGTTTTCTGAGACCTTCACTGCAGAACATAGGTCATCTAAAAAGATGCTTCTCTTTCTGAACAGATATGTAGCATTTGACTTCCATAAAGAGTGCAGTCGGATGAGGTGGGATCGACTTCAGATTTTGATGGATCAACTAGCAGAACAGCAAGATGAGTTTAGGTAAGGCTCTGCAATTCTCTTTACTTCAGTGCTGTTAATATGAGACCACTTTCATATAGTTTCTATTGTATTAAGGCACAGTAAAACCAGACCTGTAATCTTCTATAAAGAAGATGCATTCAAATGTGTTAGTGTTTCCATATCTGTGATTGCTTGCTGATACCATGTGCAAGATTAGAGACCTGGTAGTGGGTAAGATGTAGAGCCCTTTTTATGTGCCAATAAAATGCTTCTGAGAATTGTAGCAACACTGCCTTGTGACTCAAGAGCTGCCCTTGTACTTTTGGGTAAAAGGTTAGGCAAAGAAATGAGCATGCATACAACTGAAGACGACTTTTTTTTCGTAGCTTATGTGATACTGTTTTTTCATCTGAGAGTAGTTCCATGTGGTGTTGACAGCAAACTGTTCTGCTATGTAGTGTCAGACACTTAGTGCTCCTTTCCACAGGCACCTACTCTCTTTTTTGAAGTGTTTTCTCTAACACCAAGCCTTGGCCCTGGCACTGTTTGTTAGCTCTTGCTAACATATGTAAGCCACAAGGAAACAAATTCTCATCTTGTTTAATCATATAAAAGTAGACTAAATGTCCAAATCAACTTAATTGTGGGATTAAACAAAGATTTAAGTTGTTTTAAGCACTCTTTGATCCTTGCTACTTGTAGACATGTAGATTGTTAGGGAAACTTTACTTTGTTCTGCTTTTCTGATGGCTTCTTTCCTGTTCCTGTAGTCTTGTGCCTAAAGCACAAAGTAGATCAGCTAAAACATTACAAATCTGTTGGTGGTGTATTCAATCCTAAAAAAAAGGGAGCACCAGACTAGAACAAGAGTCACATGAATTAAATCTCTTGCCTGGAATGAAGGCTGTGGAAATAGTATAAATTAACAGATGATTGTGAATATACTCTGCCCACCACAAAAAAAAAGCTTAAACACCTGATGAGTAGAAGAATAAATTGGCTTTGAGCACTTCAAATAAGGAGACATAAGCGTGTAGATTGCCTATGCAGGAAGGATCATTTATTCTTAGAGTGAATACTGAATGACATAACTTGTTTACTGACACGTGCCATTGGAAGCTGTCTAAAGAACCAGGTTTCCTTGAAATGAAGAAAAAGTTTAAAAAAAAAAAAGGCCATCTGTCTCTAAAACAAGATACAAAAATGAAGGCTTTTCCTTAGCATTAGGTTGGCTCTACCTTGTTTTGTTTCATTTTGAGTGTCTATTACTTAAATAGGAACAGCAAAGTCTGAGTTCTGATATTCTTGGAAAGTAGTTGTGCAGCCTTGAGGGAGGTAAAGAACTCCATTTTCTGCATGTTAAATCCAGTTGTGAAAGATCTGTGAGAAAGGAGAGCTGGCTTGCTGGGTTTGAGGGGGAGATGTTGGATTTGGTAGGGGTGGTGGTTTTTTTCAGTGCAGGTCTTCTTTTTTTAGAGCAATTATAGGAGATGCTGCATTTAAAATATCTTATTAAGCAGAAATGTCTACTCTTCAACTACACTAATTATCCTAATATCAGTCCTATGCAAAGCTTGGAGGGAAAAAGGATGGAATGAAGATTTCACGGGTGTTATTGTCTCTTTTCATCATACAATGTAAAATTTGGTTTAACAAAACTAGTTCTCAAAGGAGGACAACACAAGGCTGATCAAAGTAAACACGTGCGTCTAAGGCTCTAGATTTTAGTACTGTGTGACTCTAAGACTTTATAATCTTAAAATGCTGTACAATAACACTGGCTCATGTGCTATTCCACATTCAGAGTTCCTAATTACGTAATGGGGTAACTTAATCTACAGAATATGATCTGTAAATCTTTAGGGAACTGGAAGTTTAATGCTGTGGCAGAAGGACAAGTGTAGTTCTGTCCCATTCACACATCCAGCTGGTAACTTGGTCAGCATATTTGTTTAAGTGGTCCAGTTATCAGAATACTTGCATGCAAGTCAGTATTTAAAATCATCTGTTATCAATTACTAGAAACATCCTGCTTAGCTGATTAAAAAGATTGAGGTAACAGTTACCATATGCACTTGCTAGAGAGGACATCTGTTTTCCCCAGATGTTCACATAATGTCAATAAAGGTAAGTGACAGTAACCAATTTTCAGTAGTGGCTTTAAAGATTTTAATACCTTCCTGGAAGAAGTGTGCCTGACAGCTCGCATGGCTTTTTATGCAGTAGTGAGTGGATTGAAACAGGTGACCAAGTATACACAAATTTGGTTATGTCTGCTGTTATGTTCTGCTAATGATATTGGTATCTGTGGAGCTGGAACCATGTAATAACTGAAAAAAAATATATGTCACAGATTTTGCGCCAGAAGCTGTTTTTCCCAGTGGTATAGAACTCAATATTGCTGGTTAGCAGTCTAAATGCTGTGAGTAAATACTGCCCTGAGATTATTATTATTGTTTGTGTATTGATGCCATTTTTCAGCATGAGAGGAGAAGAATTTAGGGAGGCATCAATGTTCAAAGTTGTGGCCAAGTACTCATTATACACTCAAGACAACTGTGTTTTGCTTGCTAGAATATTTACTTCTGAAAATATGTGCTTTATGCGAACTATTATCTATAATACTTAAGTGGATTGTATGTATTAGTTATTTTCTAGTTGATTCCGATGGTAACATTGTGACGCAGCAGGAAGGGACATTCCGCAGTAACTGCATGGACTGCCTTGATCGGACAAACGTGATTCAGAGTTTGTTAGCACGCCGATCTCTTCAAGCGCAGCTTCAGGTAAATATTTTATTCCTGTTTAACAAGCTGGAAGAGGAGAGCAGCTTTCTATGTGGAACTGAAATGTAATTGTAACACTTCAATAAAAGCTTGTATACTTGACTTACTGTACTACTTACTTGAAATACATTGGCTGGACTCTAGTTTAAGAAACAAAGCTGTTTCTGAAAGCAAATCCTGATTTTTCTAGCTGACTACTAGTGAGCCTCTATATGCTTTTTGTTGTAGAGGCTAGGTGTTCTGCATGTTGGACAGAGAATTGAAGAGCAAGCAGACTTTGAGAAAATCTACAAAAATGGTAGGTTGTTTATGGAGTTCAAACGATCACTCTTTTCCAAATGCTGTACTTAACTTCCTTAATTGTTCTTATTGTTTTCCTATTCACAGCATGGGCTGATAATGCTAATGCGTGTGCCAAACAATATGCTGGAACCGGTGCCTTAAAGACAGATTACACAAGGCAAGTCAGCATTTCTTGTAAAGACGTGAGTTTTTGAACATGCTTGGGGTTTTCTTTAAGTCTGTGTCTCTGAGCACGTTATTAATCTGGGGCTTAGGCCATTAATGAGTTTTGCAATGGTTCAACTGGTAAAATGTCAGACTAAACTCTACAGGAGAACACCATTATTCACCATGTTTATATGAAAGGAGAAAAGGTAATTTGGAAATAAAACCAAGAAAATGTGCCTTTTCAAGGACCATTTATATTGTGGGGTGGAGGGAGGTATAATTAGCTTTCAAACTTTGTTACAAGTATGTGTGGTGATATTGCAGAGGCAGCACTAGATAAATGTATTTACATGCAGGTATTAATTAAACATAGTATGTATTAGAAGAATGAATGAACTGTAGATCTGAAATTTATCTTCCTGAATTTACAAATACTTCAAATATTTTTTCAAAACTTCTTTTTGCAGAACTGGGAAGAGAACTCAGTGGGGCTTAATAATGGATGGCTGGAACTCACTAATACGTTACTACAAAAATAACTTTTCTGATGGATTTAGACAAGTAAGTTAGTCTTTTAACTGTGGAGGAATTTATTTGATAAACGTTACTGTCTATTTTAACTCTTGCTCTCCGTTTCTTTTCCAGGATGCAATTGATCTCTTTCTTGGAAACTATTCAGTGGATGAAGTAGAACATGCTAGTCCTCTACACGTCAAAAAAGACTGGAAGTTCTTAGCTGTGAGTATGGAGACTTTATAAGGGAGAAACGCATGCAACCTTTTAGTCACTTGCTTCATATGACTAAGTAGATCATTACTATTTAGTAATGAAGCGCCCTATAATCTGGTTATGTTTATATGCTGCCTGCTTATAGGACTAAACCCAGACTTTTCCCTTGACAGAAAAGGAAGTGTCCTTGAGGTATTGAAAAAACTGCTGCTTGCTTTTCTTAAAAAATCTGCTTCATCAGGTGGGAAGGGAGAAATTCTACTAGTCACCATTAATGACTGTTTCCTTCTGCAGAAGAAGCTTGTGAGACTGTAACACAAAAAACTTCTCTTTCTTCCCCACTGTTTTGTGAAATGGAATTTGGGGTTTAACCTTTACTGGCTGGTGGTTTGGTTTTTTTCTTCTGTTTTAAAGACAAAACACAAACCTCAACCTCTCTTTCAGTAGATAGGTGTATTTTAATTCTTAATGAAGTTCTTGAACACACTCTCCAAATTTCGGAACTATCTGAAATATTACTTATACCTGGCAGCACGTGAAACAGGAATTAAAGGAACTTAATTTTAAACTATGTAAATAGCTTTGTAGTACAGCCTGTCTTAAAGGAAATGAAGGAATATATGTGCTACTATATCACGTGATTATTCTTTCTCTTTCCCCAGTTGCCTATTATTATGGTGGTTGCTTTCTCCATGTGCATTATTTGTTTGCTAATGGCTGGTAAGTCACTATTGAGTTTAATTTCACAAAATTAGCTTGCTTGTTTCTGGACTTTCTATAAAAGGTTACCTGAAACTATTCAGTATAAAATTGCTTCACAGTCATACTAAAAGGTGTTTGAGCATAGCTCTGGAAATTGAGGGTTAGCACTGTGCCATTAATGTGGAAAAACCTGAGGTACAATAGAAAACAATGTTAAAAACTTTTGTAGAACTCAAAGGGCAGTTAATTGCCCCCAAATTTAGTTGCACCTGAGTAGGCATCTAGCTTTATTATAGGCTGGATAATTCCCCAGAAGGATACTTACCAAATTCTGGACAGAAAGACCATTCAGAAAAGTCAGATATAGGCATAAGCCTATTTTGATATATGTCCCCCTAGCCTAAATCTGTCCTGGGGAGTTGTGAAGGGTTTTGCTTTCTGCTTTTGCCTTGAATTTTCTAACATTAGTGACAGAGTTCTTGACTCTGTCTTCTGTAGGTATCTGTTTAAATTGTTCAAAGAACTGTGTTGCAAACACAGTTTTCCTAGGTAAGGAAATAGAAAAAGACCCCAGTACCCACGGAGGACTTCTAATTTAATTTGGCAGCAGATCTGAGGGAGGGCTTGCAGTATTTTGCTTTTGTACTCAAAACCAAACAAACAAAAACCCCACAAACAAGACCAAACAAACAAAACCAACAAACAGAAAAAAACCCATTCTGGTAACTGGAGATAATGAACCAAAATGTTTGTCTGACTTTTAACAGGTGAGACATGGACTGAGACACTGGCCTATGTGCTTTTCTGGGGAAGTGCAAGCTTTGGAACTTTTGCTATCATCCTTTACAATGGCAAGGATTTTGTAGATGCACCCAAGTTGGTCCAGAAAGAGAAGATGGACTGAATTTGTGTGTGTGGAAAGCGGCTTGGTACTGAGGATTCCTCAAGCCACACTTGGAGTCTTTACTGACCTGCTTTCCACACCAAAAAGTGGTCTTTTTATCGTTATTCCTTTGTGGGGTGGGGGGACAGGGAGGGAAATAAAATAGTGTCCTATGGTGGTGGTAGCTTTCAGCTGAGACCTGACTTGACAGTCTTAGTTGCAATGGTCTTTGGAATATTGCATTAGTGGGAGGGGTCCACTCTGAGGTAATGCAAAGAGGAAATCCAGCTTTTTGGTGTCTGGAATGTTTGAGGGCAGAAGTGGACTGCTTAAGCTTATAGTCCACCTGGGCTGTTTCAGCTGAATTTTTGGTCTCTGGCTTGACAGGAGAGAACTCTGATGCTGTTCGTGTGTCAAGGAACCCAGATGTTGAAGCATTAATAATGGAGCTTCTCATTTTGGTGTCTAAACAAATACAGCCTCATACCAATAAAAAGTCTAGTTCCAGGACTTACAGCTGGATTATATTTGTTGTGATGAAGTCCATGTTGAATCCTTTGTGCATATTTGTGTGTGGATTCGTTTCACTAAACAGGAAAGATTTTTGAATCCTAATGCTCTTCTAAAATGAGCTTTTTGTCCTGTCTTGTTTATCTAGGACTGATGCAATATTCTACTAATCATTGTTTGGGTGAAAGGACAGTAATTGGTTGTTCCTGAAGTTGCAAATGTCTTGCACTGTTTCAGTAGTATAGTCTCTAGATGATGATTCATTAGTTAGCAATTTAAAGTATAGAATTTCTTTCTAAAGATGTAAATGAAATCAAAGAATGTAAAAATCCTTTGCAGTGTTTATTCAACCTTCCTTATGCTAAAGGTCCAAAGTATTCCATTAATTAAAGAATGGGTTACAACATAAAAGGTGAACTTCATATTGTTTTGCTAGTCAGCTGCTTCTGTTCTTGGTTATGTTTAAATAATTTTTGAAAGAAGGAATAACAGCCTGAGGAGAAAGCATTTAGTCTAAATTCCATGTTTGCACTTGGAAGCAGCAGCTTGCTTTTCATGCATGATACTGTAAAACACTCTTAAAAAAAAGATGAAAAAGCTACATAATAATTTGTGCTGGTTAATAATAAATGTGTCTTTAAATTTAGTGCTTCCAAGCTGTATAAAAATAAGTAATCCTAACCAAGGACCAATTTTAAACTCTTTTGTCACTTATTTTATATGGTTTGTTCAAAACCAGACATGGAACTTGCTTAAGGTGATGTGCATTGTTTAATATTTCCTGTAAGTACAGCTGTATATTCAGATTGCAATTATAAAATTTAAATGGGGGGGGGGGAGAAACATGTAGAATACTAGGACTAGCACAGTTTTCACTGTTGAAGCTAGAACACAAAACACTGATACTCTAGTGTTTCCTTGTGTTATGACTGAAAATATGTACAGATTTTTGCAACTGTTAACTGTTTGTTTTAACCTTGAATGTTTCTGGAGGCCTCTCTGGGTTTTGTGTAAACATAACCTGTTCGTAAGCACCAGTACTTGCAAATTATCCGTTTGCTTCTAGATGCTGTAATGGAAACACCAGTTGACCGTTAACTGGGAAATCCTATAAAGTTTTCAAAGGTGAACACACAATGGGCACAAAGTACAAGATCATAGACTTGGTATTTGAAAGTTATGGCTTTGATGGCTCCCTGGCAGGTGGTTTGGTTGTCTTGCCATCTAGAACTAAGTCTTTGCATCTTTGGTGAAGAACTTGCTGCAGCAAAGACCAAACCTGAATTGCTAATTTAAAGGGTTTGTAAGACAGAATAATGTCAGTTTTAGAAGTTGGAAGGCACCTGTATTTTCAGTGCTTTGCAAAGAGTCTGTATTTCTAAAATCACAAATGATGTACTCAAATGACAATAAAATGTTCAACTTTTCTAGATACAGTGTCTGTGGTGCATTTTGTGCTTTGGAGCAGACTGTGCCCAGATTGTTCCCTGGGAGCTATTTCTCACCAGAAGGATGCTTTGGTTTTGTCTCTGGTCACTGCATGTGAGGATCTTCCTGTTCTATGCTTAAATACCAATGATCTTGGACCATGCCCTAGGTAGGAGATGGTATTAGGATCACCTTCCACTCTTCATTGCCACATCTGGATCTCAGTCTGATAGCTCTGTGGCTGGATTTCTCTGATGCTTAATCCTGAGTGTCCCCAGTGCTCTGGGGTTTTTACTGACTGCAGCAACAGGTGCTTGGGGTGAAAACTCAAGTGTTCTCCTGTTCCCTCCACCACTGCAGGTACCCGTGTTTATTTTATTTCATTGTTGTATTGTGGCTGATTGCAAATTTAGACTCTGGAAAGGTGCTTGTCCAATGTGCAGGTTCTGAGCTGGATCTTTGTTTCACTGATGAAATAACCCTTTTGGGCAGTGTGTGTGTGTTCGTGCATCTGATGGCAGTGGGGCATCACTGGCTTCTTGGATAAAATTATTACTAATAACATTTAGAATCCTTAAGCTGTAAATTCTCAAAATAAAGTCTTTAAATGTTGTATTCCTGTTTTGCTTTGATGTTGTGTGTGTGTGTTTGGTTGGTTGGTTTTTCTTCAAGCTCAAAGTGGATTTTAAATGACACATTTCAAGGAAACAGGAGTAGAATGTGAAATCATAGAATCATATAAGGTAAGGGATTGGAAGGGACCCTCAAAAGATCATCCAGTCCAATCCCCCTGCCAGACCAGGAACACTTAGATGAGGTTACACAGGAATGTGTCCAGGTGTGTTTTTGAATGTCTCCAGAGGAGGAGACTACACAACCCCCCTGGGCAGCCTGTTCAGTGCTCTGTCACCCTCACTGAGAAGTTTTGTCTCATATTTAAGTTGAACCTCCTGTGTTCCAGTTTGAACCCATTACATCTTGTCCTATCATTGGTTGTCACCGAGAAGAGCCTGGCTCCATCCTCGTGACACTCACCCTTTACAGATTTATAAACATGAATGAGGTCACCCCTCAGTCTCCTCCAAGCTCAAGAGCCCCAGCTCCCTCAGCCTTTCCTCATAAGGGAGATGCTCCACTCCCTTCATCACCTTTATTGCCCTGCGCTGGACTCTCTCCAGCAGTTCCCTGTCCTTCTGGAACTGAGGGGCCCAGAACTGGACACAATATTCCAGATGTGGTCTCACCAGGGCAGAGTAGAGGGGAAGGAGAACCTCTCTCGACCTACTAACCACCCCCCTTCTAGTACACACCAGGATGCCATTGGCCTTCCTGGACGAATGAAGCACTGTCACGTTAGTGCGTTAATCTGCTGATTCGACACCTCCTTCCCTCCACCTGATTTTCCCTCCTAAACTCGGCTTTTCCCCACTCCGGTGGGGCCGGCGCTGCACCGCGCATGCGCTACCCCTGGTCCGGCGGGAGGTGCTGGCACCGCCCCTTCCGCCCCGCGCGCGGCGGCACTTCCGCCCATTCATCGCTGTCGAGGGCGGCCGCTTCCTGGCGCCAGAGGCGGCGCGGCCTGCTCGGTGGAGGCCTCCGCACCGCCCGCGCCTCGGGGCCTGCCCGCCTCGGGCCTCTCCTCTCCCCACGGGGCGGCCGCCGCTCCCTTCCCAGGGCCGCCCGGCCACAGCGCCAGCCTCCCGCCGCCATGAAGCTCGTCAGGTGAGCGGATGGCGGCGGATTGCCGGCCTCGGGGCCGCCGCGGGGATCCGCGCGCCTAGCTGCCGCCCCCGCGCTCAACGGGCGCCTCGCGCCCCCCCCCGCCCCCCGCCCCGGGCCCTTGCGGCGGGCGGCAGCGGCGGCTCGCGCACCCCGGGCGCTGGGGGCGGCGGCCGCGCCGGGCCGGGCCGGCACCGCAGCGCTCCCGAACCGCCGCCTCGGCCCCGGCCTGCGGCCCCGCGGAGCCGTGCGGCAGGGCCGCTCCTGCAGCCGGGCCGCTCCTGCAGCCGGGCCGCTCCTGCAGCCGGGCCGCTCCTGCAGCCGGGCCGCTCCTGCAGCCGGGCCGCTCCTGCAGCCGGGCCACTCCTGCAGCCGGGCCGCTCCTGCAGCCGGGCCCGCGCGCCTTCCGCGGAAAAACGGCCTTTCTGAGAGAGAAAAGGCCCGGATCTGGCCAGAATTACCTCCCTGAAGTAGCAACGAGCTTTAAAACGTTTCCTTTCCCGCGCAGTAATGACCGTTTCTCCTGAAGGCTGAGATTCAGCGGTGTCAGTCAAGCGCCCCAGCGCCCGGTGGTTCGGTGGATGTGGGGTTTGCTCGGGGCTTTTGTGCCTTGCTCTGGTGCAGCGCTTTACTAAACCTCTTCATCAGGATCCGTGACTTCTGGGAACGCTGTGTTTGGAGGCTCAGGATGCGTGGATACTGCGTGCATGTTGCTTTTTGGTAACAGGATGTTAAGCGTTTAAGGCTTTATGTGGAAGTGAACACACTTTTTTGGGTTTTTTTTAATTTTTAGGTTTCTAATGAAGCTGAGCCATGAGACTGTGACCATTGAACTGAAGAATGGGACACAGGTGCATGGAACTATCACAGGTATGGCGGGATGGAAGGCTGTGGTCAAGTAGCACCCCTTTGGGCTGAGCTCTTTTGTTTTGTACTCCCTCTTGTGGGGGACCTTCTTTGTAAGACGCAGGAGGTGTTATTTTTAATTAACGGCTTTAAGTGCAAGCTTAAGGTGTGTTTGTTGCGGAGGCTGCTGGGAGACAGTAAATTTGCTATAGTCCTGGGAGCTTCTGAGCCTGACTGCAGGCTTTGCTTACAAACAGGCTGGGAGTGACGGAGGTAAACTTTTCCAAACTGTTGGCAAAGCTGGTATGAGCATGGTATTCTCTTTGAAGTTTAGCAGCATGGTAGTACTGGGGAGTTAGTTTTAGTACTGTATCAAACTTGTAGTGGATATAGAGCTAAATTTTTATAAGAAGTTTCAGTATATCTGACTTCCATTTGTGAAATTGTAATAAGCTATAGTTACAGCTGATCACCAGAAGAGGGGGAGTTTTTAAATGGTAGTGCAGATAAATGGCAGATGTTAAGTGTTGATATGGTCTTACATCAGTTAAACTTTGTGTATAGGCAGTTTTAATTTAAAAATTAATTTTTTCTGCTGAGCTTGTTTTAGTTCTGGTTAAGGTGAACCTCTGTGGTGGTGCATCTCTGCATGTACTTGCATTGATTTCATGAAACTGTTTTGGGAACAGATGGCTTGATGGGGATACAGGGCAAAGAAGAGTCCTGGTGTCAAGAATTTGATCCCCTGCTGTTGCCAGAGATCTATCATGTTATATAAGTTTGTGGGTGTGATTGACTGGCAGGTGCTGTGTTGTATCACTGAACTGATAGTTGCAGGAAAAGCCTTGGTGGTTCCTTATATCATTCAGATGTGCAGAGTATTTTGTTTGCATTAGCAGTATTAGTGGGGGATATTATTCTGAAAACATTCGTGTTGGCATTACTTTAGAGACCATCAGGTGTGTAGGTGGAGCACATCTTATTTAATAAAGCAAACCCTTACAATTAAGTTGATGAAAGTGCTTGATCTCTTTTCCTCACTCACCCCAGGCTACTTTTAAAAGCTGTTGAAAAAAAATAAACTTCAAACTCGGCAGAGTTGTATTCCAGATGATTGGTTAAGTGCTTTTTTGGCCACTAGCAATCTGCTGAGATTTGGCAGTTAAAAACTGGCATTATTTTGCAGCCAGATCCATCAGCTTTGATTAGACCTGAATGCACCACCCTGACATCTGATTGCAGCATGCTCTGTTGAACCCAGTTAGGTAGGAAGCAAACAAACTGCTTGTCTTTCGGCCTTGGTGCTCTTGCAGGCTTCATTGTTAAGCAAAGTCTTGCTCATTTTCTGCTAAGAGTCTGTAAAAAACGTTGCATGCAAACTGTGTTTCTAAAATTACAATCTTCCCTTTATACTGGTGCATGAACCATGTTCAGAATTGCTGTGTTGTCTGCACACTCTCCTTTTCTTCCAGTTGTGTCAGTGGGACAGAGCAGCCATGCTGAAGGGGTGGGTTTCATGTAATGCAGACATTGCACAAACCAATGGGGTGGCTCAGGTGGAGTACAGGTGTCAGAGAGCTGTGTAAAATATAAAAGGGGAGAGGACAGAAACATATATGGAATACGCACAGCACGGTGGATTCTTCTGGTTCGGGCCTGCTACTTGCCTATGTTATTTACCTTGGTGAGACATTTGACATTTGTCTTTCCATGTGTATGAAACAAGACAATGATTATTTTTAGCAGAAAGGGTTGTTTGTACAGAAGTTTGAACACATGTAAGATTGCTCATGTGCCCTGTTACTGAATGAGCAGGTGTTTGCAAACTACCATTTCTATCGTTTGCCTAAATTTTTGATCTGAAAAATTTACTCTCATTTTGATCTTCATAGATTGAGATCAATTCCCATGCAAAACTTGCGATATGCAAAAAAACCCTAATATAGAACACTTTCTAATGCTTTTAGGGCTGTTATTCAATACAACTCTCATTCAACTGAGACTTTTCTAGTTTTGGATTATGCTTAGCCCTGTGTAGAGGGCACAGTACTGACTGCATACAATTCTTACATGCTGGCTGTTCATGGAGTTTGTAACCACACTGATTGTTCCTTGCCCTAGTGTATTTTACATACTTCGTAGAAGATATCACGCTAGTGTTAGATGTATTTTATCAGAAAATAAATGCTTCTTTGGCAGCTGGACTTTTTATAAGGCTTACAGAAAGAGGAAATGGTCTGGTTACTTTTACCCTTCAAAGCTTTGTTTTGCTTCTTTTTGAAAAAAAGCAAAAATAGTAGAATCAGACTTCTGTTATGAGCAGCAGTTTATTTGTTATTCAAGGGAATTGTTTTAACCATTTACAAAATTCCTAGGGCTCTTGCTAAGACCTAGATAAAGATCTCTAGCCATGATGTTTTGAAGGCAGCAATTGATAAATTAGCTTAATTTAAGAGAGAAAAAGACATGTAGTTTCCTTCAGGTAGAGGCTTAATTAAGGAATGGCAGAAGCAAGTGTTAATGAAAAGGATAAATCTCAAAGCATGTGCATATTAAAAATAGCCAACAAGGGACTGTTTTGTAGGTGTTCATCCCAGAAATTAGACTTGTGTTGTTTCAGGAGTGGATGTCAGCATGAATACGCATCTCAAAGCAGTGAAAATGACGCTGAAGAACAGAGAACCTGTACAGCTGGAGACGCTGAGTATTCGAGGGAATAACATCCGATACTTCATTCTGCCAGACAGTTTGCCTCTGGATACTTTGCTAGTGGATGTGGAACCAAAAGTCAAATCCAAGAAAAGAGAAGCAGGTTAGTTTGTGCTTTCCCACTCTGTGTGTGTTCTGCCTTTGTGTGCATTTTAGTACTCTGAATCTGAAAACATCTGATTTGAGTGTCTTGGTATCCACATTTGGAAGCTAGTTCTTGCATCTTTGAGGGTTTGATACTGAACTAGCACAGTCTACCCTGCCTACCTTCTAAGCATCTGTAGAACTTTCTTTGATGTGAAATTATGTGTATGAACTTCATACATCTCTTTTAAAAAATGTAAATGTTTTTTAAACTTGAGTAGATCTTAACTTATCACAGCCTCAGCATTGACACTGAAGAGATTTACATTTCCTCTTTGAACATCTGCTGTTTCCCCAATTTTTATGGGTAACTTCATGTAACCTAATAAGAAAGTACAGAACAGCCTTTTGAACAGTGCTGAATGCTTCACTGACATCTCACTTGATTGTGGATATAAACAATCTGTCAGAGAACTGAATTTGAGACACTTGAGAATCTGAGGGAACCTAGGCTGCAGTGAGCAGCTCTCTGGCTTTGGCTCTCGGTAGCATTTGACTGCACTCTTCCTGGAACTTTTTTCTTCTTCAAAAGGCTATTGAAGGCAAACCTTTTCCTTAGAAGCCTAATTGTAAAGAGAGTAATTCTGTTTTAATCCACATTACTAAAGATGAATATCCAGTAAACCCAAGAAAATCTGTAGATTGTCTTCAGGCAGTATATATTTTGCCCAGTGGTTAATCTGTGTGTTTTTAAAATAATAGGTTTTAAGTGAAAGCTAATTGTGCTCTAAAGTAATGTCATACCGTTTCGGCTGTAATTAGTGTTTATGTATTTGAATCAGCGTTCTTTGATCCATGTGTATGCTATGAATTGGTGTGCTTACCTTACTGTAATGCTGTAAGGAGCCCTCAGGCGTGTGCATCACAAAGTGCAATTCTTAGGGCTGCTGTCTTTATAAAGGACAAGGATAAAGCTCCTAAAAGCCTTCTGCTCCTCTCACATCCTTTAAAAATAATCTGACCCCATGGAGAAGTTGGAGTATGGCTGGATTACTTTTTTTTGGAACCTCACGGTGTGATGTGAACAAGAACATTGCTATTTCTTTTTACCTCTGAAGACAGAAAAGGAGCTGCGATAGCGCTGTTTACTTCAGTTTAATACTGCTTTGCACCTTCACTGTACCAAAGCACTCACAGATTGCAGCTGCGTTGTGATGCACTTGATCTTATTCTGTAAATGCCCTTGGGCTTTAGAAGCTCGTAGCACATGGTCTGTCCTTGGCAAGTGACACTGTTGGTAGAAGGCAGGATGCTGGCTGAGCGACGTACCTGGCACCTGGGCCTTGGGTCTGCGTGCAGGCACTGGGTGAACGCGGCTCTGTTGATGCACGTAGATGGTGTAACCATTGACTCAGGTGTTGATGCTTCTGTATGTTTTACAAAGAGTCAGTTTGTTACCAGCAAAACAAGTGATGCCTTGTTTCTCACAGATTTGGCCTATACCTCCTCTTGTTCTGTCCTTACTGCATTTCTGACCTACATATTGTCAGATGGAACAGAATAATTTTTACAGCCTGCTGCTTGAATATGGATGCTACTGTGTGTCTCTTTTCCCAGCCACCCACTTCCACAGAATTTTACGTTTCTTGGAATCTTTTTGAGCCTTACACTGACAAACTTGTTTGAAATTAACCACTAGTTTAAAAAATTTGTAGAGCAGCATCGTAACCTGGTGGGACAGGTCTGATTTCTTTAGGAAAAAGAGATAAAGTGACGTGTTATCACCATGTGGATCATATGACCTCCAGCAGTTGCTTGCAGCCTGAATTATTCTGCGATTCTGTAGTATTTAAAAGTAGGAGCACACGGCCAAGACCTTGGCCTGGCAGTCGTGTCTGAAATTGTCAGAAGCACTGCTGAGAACAGTAGGAGCTGTTTGGTGGTGGGATCCTTTCAAAATGCTGCCCTTTCACGTGGTGCTTGAGAAGGGCTGAGCTTGGGAATCTCACAGCATGTGAAAACTCACATTTCCCTTCAGCAGAGTGCTTAAAAATGCAATTCAAGCTGTGGCAAAAAAAAAAAAAATAATCTTTTCCAATGTAATGAGTGGTAACAAAATATTCTTGTCTTGCATATGCTTTTTCTGATGCCTGAAAAACTAGATTTTAGCTAAAAGAAAAGAAGAGGAATTATAGTTCTCTGTCAGACTTAAAGCATTTGGAAACAGCGAGCTGTGACACTATATCCCCTCATGTTCTGCAGTGAAACCAAAGGCAGTCACTAGTCTGTGGAAGTTGTATGCTGAAACACCCAATACAAAAGATGAAAATATTGTCTGAAAGTTACTGAGCATTAACAGGCTTAGTATCTGACTTACTGCTTCTCTGTGATGGGATATTGTGTTGTTTATACTAGATACAGTATGTTTTAATGAAAATCAAAGTATTCCTGGGTCTCACTTGGTTTATCCTTTTTGTTTCATCTGCGAAGTTGCTGGCAGAGGCCGTGGCAGAGGCCGTGGGAGAGGCCGAGGTCGTGGAAGAGGAAGAGGGGGCCCAAGACGATAACTTCTCACCACGCAACTGCTACCAAACTCTGGGCAATTTCGGATATTTTTTTGTACAGGTCTTGTTTATGGTATCCATTTTTAATAAACTGAAATCTGAAGAGCTTGTCTTTCCTTTGTTAGTAAAGCCTGGGAAGGGAGACATGCCCCGTTTCTGGAGGCTGTTTCAGACTAAGCTTGTCTTGGTGGTGGTGTTGTCACTGTCAAGGTATCATCCACTCTGCAGGCTGTACAATTACCTCTTGCTTTTTGCCCCACAGTGAGAGATTTGTGTTGGTGTGTTTTAACAATGTTCATTTGGAGTGAATAACTCTTTTGTAAGGCACTTGCCATTTTCTAATGGTTACGTAGTTAAGACATGATATTAAGAACCCGCATCCTGTGAGCGTGTCTGTAATGTTGTTCTGCAGAGTGACCTTTAAAGTTCTTAGATATAATTTTACTGTTTTCTATTACACAAAGCATACAATTTAAACATGTTGCTTTCTTTATACAATGTTCACATAGGGAAATTAAGCAGTTCTGTGGAAGTCCTGGGTTGTTACATTAAAGTATACCTGGATATGAACTTTGTCAAAGCTAATTTCATGGCACACTTTCATTTGGGTGGGGCTTGGAAAGCAGCTTTATCACCGACTTCTTGTAGTTTAATACTTAAAGTGCATCCCTAGAAAACACAAAGTACAGCACAGTGCAAAATGACATACCAGAACTGGAAGTCTATGTCTTCTGGAGAGAAGGGAACTTTGCAGCTCATATAAATATATATAAACTGCTTTGCTGGACACAAATACAAAAGCAGCAGTGTTGGCCACCTTTATCTTGCATACTGTCCTGCTGACTTTTTCCCTTGTAGAAAAGGGATTATCACATTCACATTTCTCAAGACTTCAGCTGTTTCATCTGTTGATGAAATACAGATGTCATTTCAAATACTGTGCATGGCTTTCTTGAATGGTGAGGCTACTTGCCAGTACTTTTGGAGCAGGAATGTATTTGGTGGCTGATGTTTCCACATAGGCAGTGCTATAACACAGTGGGAAAGAATCACCTAATGTGTGATGGGTTGAGATGCAGGTTAATTTTTGCTAGCTAGTGTTTTGTGAGCTGCACTTCTGTTTCTTCCCCTCTTACAGCGGCCATAGCAAAGCTTCATCTTTTTACAGAAGAGCTTTTTTTTTTTCTCCAAACCACTGTGGAACCTCCTCAGAGCACTTTTTGGTCAATATAGCACCCACGATGCTCAACTCTATAAGTAGCTGCTACAAATAATGGTTGCTTGCTGTTTTCCAGAAGCGCCCAGTCACTGATGATGGGGGCAAGATCTTCCCAAATCCAGCTGTCGGATTTTTCATTTTCATGCCACGGTTTAAACACTTTCCCTCTTCAGTCTCTTCCTCACAAAAGTCACTAGTGCCCCCAGGGGGATGCACACTGTGGATGCTGCCACCAGCAGCCCGATCATGGCGCGGGCATAACCAGGGTAATCCTTTGTCACCAGCTGCCCCTGCAAGAGAGAGAAGCATTGGGACTGTGGGATCCTCACTTGTCAGCGTCCTGTGGGCTGGAGCAAAGCTGCCCATTTCATCGGGACATCCAAGGTGCACTTGGAGGCTGTGGCACCCCTGACTGTCCTCTGTGCTTTGCTTCATCCAACCATGGAAGCTTAAAATCAATAAGAACAGAGCTGCTGACAGAAATATTGGGGAAAATTTTTCTGTAAGCTCTGGGAAAGAGCGAGTTTTGGCTCCATTAGTGTTTCTTAATGAGGCAGCTTGGCACTGACCGCTGTTGGGTCTCTGCATTCGTCTCTTGGAGCCTGTGGGCTCATGCTGACACCCCGTCAACGGGCCAGGCCCACTGAGGGTCCCAAATCAGCAATGACATGAAAACAACATGCATAATTTGTTTCTGTGTGCTAGGAACATTTCCACAAAAGGTTACGAAACCACTGACTACTCACCCAATAGTAATTCTTCTGTGATAAATACACAGTTCAGCATTAGCACAGAAGTGTTTTGGCCACAAAGAAAAATGTATATGGAAATTATGAAAACTATTCCAGCAGCAGCTCAGTTCTGTTGAAATACCACTAAAATTTCATTCAAAATGCTACACTTTGAAAGTAATTTTTCTGTTTAAACTGTATTTTTCACTATGATATATGGGTCTTCAACATTAATAAAATTTTACCATTCGAATGGGCTGATTAAGAATTGCGAAGGGAAATGAGTCCATTTTACAGAACCATGGCATCATTGTCACTAGGTCAAGTTTTCCCTTTCCACAAAATGAAGGGATGGCCAAACCCCAGCTGCAAGCTTTCAGAAGTCAGTTTTGTGGAACAATGCAGTTCGGAAGGAAGGCTACGTCCTTTGCAGGAATTAAGGAAAATTAAAAAACAAAACCAAACCAGTTTACCTGTGTGGCGTCCCATGCTTGGTATTGCAGCGTTCCTGTGAGGATATAGTCGGTGAGATAAAATATAAATAGGCTTATAATGAGTAAAGGACTAGCAAAAGCCCACATAATTTTCCAGTACCAGTTTGGCTTGTGTCCAATCATGGTGTGAAGATCTTTCTCAAATCTGTATTAAAAGCAAAACAACAAAAAATATTTTGAGAGCAGCTGTATGTGTTCAATCAGTACCTTGAGCTGAGTTCCTTCAGAACCACCTACAGAATTAAACACACAGGATGGGAAAGGGGAGTGTAGTTGTCCAGGAGACAGGTGAGCAGAGAGGTGTTGTCTGAAGCACTGGCTGACCAGGATCATATAGCAGGGGTGAAATCAAATTAAAAAACAGAGAGCAGGGCTTCCAAGAGGATCCCAAAGTGCAGAAGAGGAGCTAGAAATAGGCACAGCGGTTGGCCAGTGGTCACAGCTCTGTTGTCCCGCTGTGAATAAAGGAGCGTTCAAGCTTTTACCTTCTTATCCCATAGATGTAACACACGGCAATGGTTTCTACCAGCACGATGAGCAGCAGCGAGAGGGTGGCTGCGTAGTCGTTGAATATGTCAAACCAGTAATTTCCAGCCTCCGTGGTGAAGATCAGGCCAATGACACAGTTAATGAAGCACACAGCACCTGTGTGGACAAAACCAGGACCCTGCTGTTACACCTGGAAATGTGACTGCTTGGAGGAAATGTACTTGTGGCTAAAAATCTGATGGGATTTCTGCTGATTTTTGTCAGGGAGCAGCTTTCTGGGAGGAGAAAGATGATTTTTTTTTTTTGCCCTTTGGAAAAGACGTGGCTCTGTGGGTGTGAATGTGCTGGTGTATCCTTAAACTGCTGCCGCTTAGACCTGCACAGCCACAGCACATCAGCACAGCAAAGACAACCGTCTCGGCCACAGCCTTGTCGTGTGTGTGTGCAGCACCTGCTGTTGCTGCTGGGCACCCAGTTAAAACAGGTTTTAAGGTGGGACAACTGATTTCCATGCCCAAACGGCAGCACTTATCATTTTTGGCCAAAGACTGACCTGGTTCAGGAGCCACTCACTGCAGGTGTCTTGACATGTCTCCTGGACCTTTGAGTTTCACTGGTCAGTAGCCACCAGCCTAAAGGAGTTGGAGTGTGTTGGGAAGCCCACAAATGCACCACCACGAGTACCCTGGTGCTCTGAGAGCTCCCGAGGGAAGGCTCTATACAGGCTGGGCAGGATTTCCCAAGGACAGACAAACCCTTCCAGCAGCATATTTGCTCCACCTGAGGTCAAAGAAGGACCCTCCACGGCTGCGGGACACCAAAGCTTTCGCACACATGAGCTGCTCGTGGCAGGTGCTTACCTGAGATCACCTCCTTGGGGAAACGGGCAGCGATGGCCCTGCTGTCGGTCAGCGGCGTGAGGATGGCAGCGGTGTTCCCCAGCATGCTGCCAATGCCCAGCATCAGCAGCATGATGAAGTAAAGCACCGAGTACAGCTGAGGCACCTCCATGTTCTTGATTGCTTCAGAGTAGACTATAAATGCCAGTCCTGTCCCCTGGACAGCCTGCCGGCGAGAAGCAGGGAAGAAGTGAGTTATGGGAAGCTCCTCAGCTTGGTAAGGGACATAAGAATAGGCATATATGAGACTGATCCTCCACATTGACAAAATAGCGGTTCTGCACAGCAGAGGCAGATGAGATCTTCACCAATTTATTCAAATTGGATAGAAACTGGCACAGTCGCACTCGTAGCAACAACATTTGTTCCACATCTCTGCAACCTGTCCTGTCCTGCAGCTGCAGCCAGCAGCCTGGCTGCATCCCCACCTGGCTCAGCTGCTCACCAGCCAAGCGAGCCCCTTGTCAGGCTGAGCCAGTGCCCCTCGCCCCATCCTCAAGTGCAGAAATGAGCCCCACCACAGCCTCCAGCCAGGGAGGGGTGGGACATGGCCACGTGGGGCTGAGGGGCTGCCTGGGCTCAGTGGGAGAAAAGGCACAAGTCAAGCCCAGGCAGCAGCACAAAGCGGCAACTCACCGTGTCGAGCTCGGCTTCCAAGCTGCAGTTTTTAACCTGCGGTGATAACTGGGCGTATTCCTGTGGGTGGGTGGCCATGAGGTAGTCTTTCATCTCGTTGAGGTTGTCCGCTGTTAAAGAGCCTTCCTCCAGGTCAAAAGCGTTCATCAGCAGCAGGATCACCCTGGGAAAGATAAGGGGAATTCAATGTCTTTCAGGACAAAGTATAGAATTGGCACTGCTTTTACACCCTGTTGCGGTTTATCCCCAGTCAGCTGCTGGGCACCACACAGCCACTTGCTTGCTGCCCCCTGTTGTGATGGGGGAGGAAATCAGAAAAGTGAGAAAACTCACTGGTTGAGATAAAGACAATTTAATAAGTAACGCAAAAGCTGCACACACAGCCAAAGCAAAACACGGGATTCATTCACTGCTTCCTGTCAGCAGACATGTTCAGCCATGCCCAAGAAAGCCAGGCTCCATCATGTGTAAAGGCTACCTGGGGAGACAAAAACCATCACTCTGAATGTCTCCCCCTTTCTTCTTCTGTCATACACTGAGCATGACGGCACATGGTCTGGAATATCAGTTGGGGTCAGCTGTCCCAGCTGTGTCCCCTCCCAGCCCCTTGTGCATACCCAGCCTATTTGCTGGTGGGAAGGTGTGAGGACCTGCAAAGGCCTTGACTGCTTAATAACAATGAAAACATCAGTGTGTTATCAACATTCTCCTCATACTGAATCCAAAACACAGCACTACACAAGCTACTAGGAAGAAAATTAACTATACCCCTGCCAAAACCAGGACACACTCCATCCCCTCCTCTATCAGTCCCCATTCAGGGACACTGTGATCTCCCTGGGTGGGAGCTGTGGCACTTCCAGCACAGTGCAGACACAGGTGACCTTCTGCTCATCTCTGCTTCAGAAGGAGCAGCTCCTGTGCTCACGCTGGTATTTGGGTATTTTGGGTGCTGGCCTGTGCCGGTGGGCATCCCCTTTGCCCTCTGGTCCCACATTCGTGCCCCATCAATTTAACAAGCCTTTTGGGAGTGAGCAGCTTGGCTTCCTCTCTGATGAGCAGATAGACTGAAAGCTGTAAAAATGTGAGTAAAAGTATAACTGCTGCAGGCCCAGTGCCAGGGACCACATGTGAGCTTGCTGCCTCGGGGCAGGATCCTGCCGGCTGCTGGTCATCTCCGGAGCATCACCGCCAGGGAGGCCGAGCTCCTGGCACAGGGCGAGGTCTGAGCATCACTGCATTTTATCAATTATACCCCCTCACACCCCCCCGCAAAGTGTGTGCTGAGACCAAGGTGCAGGGGAAAGTGCTGCTGTGACTTGCCCAAGCAAACTCATCCTCTTGACCTGGCCCAGACCTGGAAGCAGCACCCAGGTGTCAAAAGGCACACCAGCTCTGACTTTTCATCTTTGCTTTCATGGTTTTAAATTGAGAGGGTCCTCCTCTCACCTTTCCCAGTACAGCTTGAGGTGGAAAATAAGTGAAACACCAGGCTCTTACTTGTTTATACAGCTTTCGTAGTTAAATGTTGCCTTGAAGCCGTAGATGGAGAAAGTCACAACGCTGGCAAAGATGGATGTGGCGCTGTTGATCAGCGAGACGATGATGGCGTGCCTCTCGCAGTTGTTGCTGGCATCATTGTAGCTGGCGAAGGCGATGAGGCTGCCAAAGCCCAGGCCCAGAGAGAAGAAGATCTGCGTGGCGGCGCTGATCCACGTCTTGGGGTTTGACAGCTGCTCCAACTGCAAAAACCGGATGGGGAGGGCGGGAGTGTGAGGCTGTGCATGGGTGCCCAGCACTGCCCCTTCCAGGCTGAAGGGATGGAGGTGGGGACAGGCCCCTTCGTGGCCTCATTTTAGCTCAGGGCTTTTTTGGGGCAGGGTTACTGCTCAATCTGCAAGTATTATGTTGCAGCTTATGTTAACGGGCAGGTTGTTTTCTGCAGAAGAAAGCAAGCAGCTTACGGGTAGTATGGCAGAATAGCCTTCAGCTGCTCCCAGCTGGGGTTTCCAGCTGCCTGACCTAAGCTACTGCTGCAAAAATCCAGCATAAGGAGAGCTGACAACTTTTAAAAAGCTATATGTTTGATAGCTAACATTTCATGAAAAATTCAGCATGTTTTTCCTCTACCTTTGGTGTGAACATGTAGATGAGCCCGTTCACAGCTCCGTGAAGTGTTAATCCTCTGATGAGGTATATGATGAGAACGCAGTATGGCAAAGAGGCTGTTACATACACGACCTGGGGGAAGGAAGGGAAATACCTTGGTGTAAAGAATACACAAAACTGATAATAGTAAATTAGCTCTTTCTCACGTTGCTTAAATAATTTCCATTATTTTTTTTTCTACCTTGTATTAATCTTTAAAGAAATATTTTCAGATAAATCTAACTTTAGATTTAGGTTTTAGGGAAGCAAGCTTTTATTAAAAATAAAAACCTGTGCTACTGCTTCCAGGCTTTTCTCTTTGATTTTAAAAATAAAAACAAGATTTAAAGTATTTACATCATTTACAAACTCAGTTGTGCAGCATTAAGTGGAGTAAGTCGAGTTTGCAACCATCTGTCAAGAATGCAAAGGTCATCCATCACCTGCTCTAGGAGGAAGACGAGCATGCCTCATAAAAGGTCAAAAATCAAACTTGAAAGAAACTATTTTAATTCAGGTCTGAAAAAAGACATTAGCTTAATGTAACCCAGATGGGGAATGGGGGGGCGGGATTAAATCTTTCGGTTGTCTTACATGAGCTTTGGATCAGATCCCTGAATTAGAACCTAAATGTCCACATTGGAAAAAAACACTTGTGGGGAAAAAAAGATAATCCAATCACCTTCTCTTTGCTGGGGTGTCCTCCAGTGGCTCACCCAGAAACTTATATAAAAACTAACTCCCCCCAAAAAAGAAGAGAATCAGCCAGTTAATTACCAAGTATTCCTCCAATTGGCAGCTGCCAGCCGTGCCAGCTGGCACCTGCCTTGCCCCATCACACACCTGGAGACACGGCGTCTCCACCTTCCCCAGCAGGACAGCCCTGCGCCCGCTGCACAAACCCCCTGCTGTGCCTGCACTAGGGGAGCAGGGGAAGTCCCAGGTGACCCCCTAACACCTCCCTTCCTTCACGATGCTGTGTCAGTGCTCCTTGGCTATTTCACACAGAATCAACTGGGTTGGAAAAGACCTCAGAGATCATCCAGTCCAACCCTTGGTCCAACTCTAGTCTGTTTACTAGATCATGGCACTAAGTGCCATGTCCAACCTCACTTTAAAAACCTCCAGGGACGGCGAGTCCACCACCTCCCTGGGCAGGCCATTCCAATGCCTGAACACTCTCTCGGTAAAGAATTTCTTCCTAATATCCAGCCTAAACCTCCCCTGGCAGAGTTTAAGCCCATGCCCCCTTGTCCTATTGCTGACTGCCTGGGAGAAGAGACCAATCCCCACCTGGCTATAACTTCCCTTCAGGTAGTTATAGAGAGTGATGAGGTCACCTCTAAGCCTCCTCTTCTCCAGACTAAACAACCCCAGCTCCCTCAGCCTCTCCCCATAGGTCTTGTGTTCAAGTCCCTTCACCGGTCGTGTTGCTCTTCTCTGGACCCGCTCCAGCACCTCAATGTCTTTCCTGAACTGAGGGGCCCAGAACTGAACACAGTACTCCAGGTGTGGCCTCACCAATGCAGAGTACAGGGGAAGGATCACTTCCCTTGTCCTGCTGACCACGCTATTTTTGATACAGGACAGGATACCATTGGCCATTTATTTGTGTCTTTTTTGTCCCCAAAGCCAGCTGCAGCAAGTTTAGGAGGTTATTCTTAGTTTACAGTCGCTTGGGTTTCTGTGTTCAGCTAAGACGATTTGGGGATTACAGCCCTCAGCTCGCTGCTTAGTGCAGCCTCAGCTGGGACATTGCTTTTTTTTCCCCCCCGCCTTCCTCATAAATTCTGCTGCGAGTAAAGAGCGAAAATGTCCAGTAGATATCTCTTCTTTTCCTTGCAAAACCTGAGGAACAGATGTCCCCTGACACAGCTCTGCTGCAGCAGGTGACTTTCCACAGGGCCAGCAGCCTGGTGGCTGGTTCTGCAGCAGAGGTGGCTGCTTTTATAGGACTTGCCTAGTTTGGGGGGGGTGGGGTTGTGTGGGTTTTTTGGTTGGTTGGTTTTCGTTTGTATTTTGGTTGGTTGGTTGCTTTGGCCTTTTTTTTTTTGTTTGGGGCATTTTGTTGGTTGGTTGGGTTGGGTTTGGTTTTGGGGGGGCGGGCAGGCAGGTTTCTCTGTGTGTTTTTCTGTTTCCTTTTGTTTTAATATCACTCAATGTTTTGGCTGAGCCTCCCTCAGTCGCAGCTTGCCAGGCTGGCAGAGACAACGGCGCCAGTTCCACGGGGGAGTGATGCCATAACCCCAAGCACCAGCAGCCACAGCCCCGCTTTTTGGCACTTGTCTGTCCTCCCCATGTCCCCCTGGGGCTCGGCAGGGCTGCACCCGCCTCTCACCTTGCCAGTGGACTCAGTGCCACGGAGGATGCAGAGATAGACCACCAGCCAGGCCAGCGTCAGGCAGAGCGCCTGCTCCCACTGGATGCTGCCGCTGGTCTCCAGCGATGGGGAGATGTTCAGGGTCTGCCGGTACCAGAAGTACTGGGTGGACGATGTCTTCTCGCACTCCTCCTCGTAGCCTGTGTGGTTGGTGTTCAGGGGGCAGGTGGCCCATGGCAGGGGGTCCTGTGAGGGAGAAGAGGGGTGAGCGCCTGCTCCCAGCATGGTGGGTAGAGCTGGGGAGCCCGTGGGGGACAGAGGGAATGAAGATGAGGGTGGCTTTCTGGACCCTGGGCTTGCCTGTGTCCACATGGTGCTGCCTGTGTCTGACTCTCTCCCCTGGGGACGACCCTCTCCCCAAGGACTGATCCTTTCTGACTCTCTCCCCAAGGACTGAGCTTCTCTGACCCTCTCCCCAAAGACAGACCCTTCCTGCCTCTCTTCCCTGGGGATGACCCTCCTGATCCTCTCCCCCAGGGCCCAACCCTCTCCCTTGCTTTTGGACAGACCCGCCCCAGAGTGCAGGATACCATGGCCACCAAGGCACCTGTAAGCAAGGCACCATGGGGCTGGCCTTGACCTGTGTTTTGAGAAGAAACTCTGATGCCCCTGGGGATCCCCCAGAGAGGGAGATCCTTGACTCATTTTTTCACCCCAGAAAAGCCCTGGGAGGGTTTCTGGAGCTTTTGTTCCTCCTCAGCTGATGACGGTGCCGGGCAACATCCAGCACTGATGCAAAGCCACCATGACCATGTGGCCACGGTGGGGTCAAGCCGTGCCACTGGGCACCCACGCACCTGGAAGGAGTGGAAGAGGTACCAGAAGGCCCAGGCGTTTATCACATTGTAGTACATGGAGAGGAAGAAGGAGACAACGACGCTGGCAATGCCTGTGGGCATGGAAGGAGGCATTCAGTCAGGGACGAAACCCCAAAACACCCAGAGCTCTGTAACACTTTGGAGGGGCTTTGCCTCTGCACAGTGCATGTCGTGGCTGCTGCAGCCTCCTCCTTCTCCCAATAGGGCTATCCTGCACTAGATTTTATACTTTAGCTCCTTGCGGGGTGAATATTTAATATATCATTAAAAACAAAATGTGCTTGTAAGCAAATTAGAGATAATTTGGGCTATCAGGATAATTTAATAACTTAATGTAGCTAAGAGTGGACATTACTAAACGGTAGGCAGCAATGGAAGGAAATTATGACACCATTTTATCACTCAATATTAAGCTTGTGAAGACGATGCTCTTGGGGTCAAGGGCCAGTGTGGGCAGCCCCAGGGGCTGGGCTTCACACTGCGATATTTGCAGTCTGCCTGAGGGCAGGGAGACTCACACCTTCATGCCCAGGGACCTGGTACGGTGAGCCAGGGTCTGGCCCTGATGTCCTGTGGGGGACGGGGTAAATGCTTTGCTCAGCCTGGTGGGACACAGTGAAAACACAGTTCCCACCCGGTTTCTTCTCTGAAAAACAAAGCTCTCTGTTCAAAAATCACCCAGTGGTCCCAAAGAGCTTGAAAATAAAGATGGAAACTGAGAACATACCGACGCCGCAGAGGTAGGGGCTGATTATTTTCCAGGCGCCGATGCTGCCCTGACGCATGCGCTGCCCCACGGCCAGCTCCAGGTAGAGCAGCGGCATCCCCTCGGCGACCAGCATGATAAAATACGGGATCAAAAAGCCACCTGCAAGAAAAACCCAGCAGACAGCCTTCAGCAGACCTGCAGCATAATAAACACCATGGTCAAATCGCTCCACTGGTGTCCCAGCAGGTGGCTGGAGCTGGGTCCTGTCCAGGCACTTTGTTTATAGAGGGCACAGCAAAGCCCTGAGGGACATCTCATGGGGTTTCAGGTGGCATACCAGATGCTGGTGGGCACCAAGCACCTGGGCATGGGGAATTTTCCACATGCACTTGGCAGCGCTGGGGTTTCTGTTGTTAAGCTGTGCCGGTCATGACAGCGGTGCAGTGGGGCTTCCCAGGTGCTCCACGGGCTGTTTGAGCAATGTTCGGGGCTGGGGCTGTTAAAGGGTAACTAACTGCCAGCCAAACCTTGTAGAAGATAACGAGAGAGGACAAGAGAAAGATTTACTTTGTGTGCGGTGTTCTGTGGCAGAGACAAAGTGTTCAATGAAAAAGCAACAGCGACATCGTTGCTGAATAGAGAGTAAACATATTGAAGTCTGGCCTGGCTTAAAAAAAACCAAATAAACCTACAAAAAAAGTCCTCCAAAACTTCATGCTGAGCCCTCAGACACCAACAAAGTGGTGAAGCTATTTACCTGGGGTCCCACCTGCAGGAGCGGACCCTGGGATGGAGGCACATGGCTGCCTCCTGCCCCATGTCTGCTCAGCCTTGCTTCCCCAGCACAGAGAACCACAGGGGTGCTCCTGCAGAAGAGCAGCAGCAGGGACGGGTGGGCAGGCAGCAAGGGAGAGGAAAGTATCTTCCCACCCAGCAACCAGGGTGCGCTTCGGCTTAAACTGCTGCTGCAAAAAAAGAAAATACCCTCGTCCTCGCCCTGGGACTTGCTTCAGAAAGAGCTGCTGACTGAGTCAAAAACGGGATTTTTGTGAAGGCTTTCCTGCTTCCCTTTTTACAGAAAGCCAAAAATATTTACGTAAATATCCCTTATTTAGGATTTAATCAGTGGCATTAACATTCCTTGCAATGGGCTTGATGCAGCACCACAGAGGAATGAACTCCAGGCAGCAACCGAGGCAAAGAACTGGAAATAAACACTGCACAATAATGCGGTTTATTCTGGGAATTAATTTCCCACCTCCTGGCTCTATCATTATTAACAACCCCTTTGTTAGTCTGTTAGATAACTTCTATGCCACAAGAGAGCTGTCGGAGGTTTAAGAGCTCCCACAGCTGCTCTGTCCCACTGGGATGCGAGCTGCCCCAACAGCCACCGAGGGGAGTTTTGTTTTGTCCCACAGCAGGAATCAGCATCAGGCCCTTTGCAAAGTCTTTTCCACCCTGCCAGCATCACTGCCATGTGCTTGGCATTGGCTGGGCCACCTTGCAAGGAGAAGGAGCACCTCCAGGCTTGCTCTTCTCTCTCATGTCCCTCCCTGCCCCCGGCTCTGCATCCTGTTTGTGCACAGATCTTGCCACAACACTTCTGTTTCATAAAGGATAGAACCAAAATGCCTCACAGAAGTGACTCAGGGCAGCTGTACGAACCAGCTCCTTATCCACTGTGAACAGGACATCTCCAATGACCAGGCCAGACCCCTGCAGCTGGCACAACATATGGATTGCACCCCAGGTCTGGTTGAGACACCAGGCTTGACCAGTGGCATCCTCACCTCTGCTCAGCATCCCACTGGTGCCCAGGGGCTTCCTCACTCGGGGCTGAGAGCTGCTGAGCACCTGCCCTGCTGTCAACCCATCTCAGTGTAGTTTCAGCCTGGCCCAGCCTGCTGACGGACAGACTAACCGCACCTACAAGGTCTGAGTGCACCTTGCTCTTTGCAGGTCAAGTTCTCTGGTGATGAGCAAGGAGAAGGAGGCAGTATGTTGATAAATGGAAAAGCATGAGGTTGTAAATTGTGCAAATACCATGTTTATGAGTATCATCAGCAATAAAGGCTCTATTGCTCTGCCAGGCACTGGCTCTGTGCTTTTCTGCCAGGAAGATGCCAAACAAGTAGCTGGCATCCCCCACTAAGCCCTGTGTCTGGCATATCCAGCTTTTAAATTCCTGAAACGATGTTTTGTCTGCATGGATTTGCAGACCCCTGGAAAGCCACTGAATCCTTTTTAAGAGGGCAGTGAAAAACAATTAAGAAAAACAAAACCTGCTGTCAGGGGGTTTAGTTTCACGGTAGGGACAGCTGCCTTCCCCCTTGGAAATTTAACAAGGCAGGACAAAGTAGGAGAAATTACACTTATAAAAACATGCTTTTCAGAAAAGACTTGAGTTTCTTGAATCTTTTTTTCTTGTTAACCAAGTGTTCCCCTTTTGGTTACATTTCAGACCATATTTACCATCTACTACACTACTAGTGAGTGACAAGAAGAGGGTAAAGCCACACAAAGACCCCAGTGTCTGAGTTTTGCTGTCCTTCAGGATGTCTGCCAAGACAGGCTCCTAGTGAACTAATCACATGCAGTTTAATTGTGTACAGAAACACTTGCATTTTAAGCCTTGTGCTAGAGTTCTGCGTCAGACGTGAAGTCCTTACCCTCAAAAGTGTCTTTGTAGAGGAATACACCCCGAATTGCTGCACATCTATCACTTCTGCTATCTGAAACATCTAAGAAAGCAGCACCTGGCTTCTACTGCCATTTCACCTGTGTATCATCTGGATTTTTCTAACCTGGTCCCACAGAGCAGCTCTGGTGCTGTCCCAGCACTGAGATGGTTTTGCAACAACCAGCAAGAAGAAACTCCTACCACCGCATGTGCATTTAAAAGCAAGATACAAGTCAACAACCATAAAACAAGTGAAAAGCACTTAAACATCTCTGTGTGTTTCTTCCTGAAAGGAGGAAAAGGTGGAAGCTGACCAGAAGCAAATGAGGCAGATGCTCATCATGTCACTTAATGCACAACTGAAACTGGTCCAACACCACAACAGATGCAGCACAAGAAGCAGTATAAAACTGCGAGGTCATATAAAGAGAGGCTCTTTATAAGGATCCTTCAAAATGTGGTCATTAACTAGTGGTACTTGTATGCTAGAAAAGATTATTAGTGTTGGGTTTTAATTAATCTAATTAACTAACTTTTGATTTCTAAGGAAAAAGATCTCTGGCTGATATATGATACAGACATCATCTTTCTCCAGTTTGGACCTGGGAGTGATGAACTTTCAAAGAGCTTTTTTCTTTCTTTAGCCCAAACCAATTTATTTCCTGTTTTCAAAACTTCCCAGAAGACTTTAGCTGTGGAATGCCTGTTGATTAAGAAGTTTCAGCCAACTTCAAGGCAGATTTGCAGCCAAATTATCACCCCCTAAAGTAAGATTTTCTATAAGAGACAACACATTAATGACAGCACCTTGAAATGATACAGCTGATCCTTAAATTATATCAGCATAAGCATTTCCCTTTCTCAGTATGTTCCAAGTAACTAACAAGGAGCTGAACTAGTTTCTGATGCCTTCGGAGTGGTCCGATGGGGCAAGAAAGTGATAAATTAATACCATGTGGACTTATATCCAGATGTAAGTCCTACATCCATTCTTTCTACAAAATGTGGGCCCTCCCACTGTTTCATTGCACCTCCAGGAAACAAGTGCCACTGTATTGGGGCAGCTGCAGGTAAAAGCCTTACGCTAAAGAGTGCGTAAAATAAAGCAGCAATAGAAGAGATTGCACACCAACAAAAAGTCTGAGCTTCCACTCTGCCCTGGACCCCACAGGGTGGACAAGGCATTTGCATGGACAATGTACTTTAGGATTTAAAGCTTGCCACACTCCTCCTTGAGGGAAGCAAGAAACATAAGCCACACTTACCTCCTCCGTACATCTGACATAAGTATGGAAACCTCCACACGTTTCCCAGCCCCACAGCATAGGAAATGCAGGCAAAAATGAACTGCAGAGAATTGTCCCATAGCGGCCGGGATTTCTCCATTGCCGGTGTGGAGCCTTCCTGCCTTCACTCTTTCAGGTGCTCTGCCAGCCCTGCCTCGCACTCCACGCCAGCCCGGCTTGAAGGGGAGGGAAAGGCGGAGGAGCTATGCTTGCCAATTCCTATCAAGCTTTTTAATTACTAATCTTATTAACAGGCACATACTGAAGTAGGAATGCTGGTAAATAGATTATAGACACACGGAACTATAAAATTGGTACTTCGGGTGAATAGCTGCTTGGGTTTTGATTGGCATTTCTGGGAAGGATGTAAGCCCAGGAATTTTTGTCAGCTCACATGCTGACTTGACACAGGGAGGAAATAACACTGGGGCTGCAGCTTGGTTTTGGGAATGCAGAACTCTTCACCCACAGGGCTCTCTTCCCTGGGGGTGGCATTTGCATGTGTGAGGCACCAGCTTGGATTTGAAAGCACAGTGATGGGGTTCCCACACCATTAAGACTAAGGTTAGTAGCTGTCAGAGCTGGTTTTTATTCCCAGTGTCCCTTGCCCTAAACATGTTCTTGGGCATTGCATCACTTGCACCCTGGTGCTCAGCCCAACCAGGCCTGAAACAGTCCTCATCAGGCATGCAGGTCCTCCGCCTGCTCCAGCCCTGAGTACAACGCTCAAGTTTGAGGCTCCAGGAATACCACTCTCCCTCCATGTGCTCTGGGTGTGTGAGACTGTGAAATGGCCCAGTCTCTTTTCACTTACCTTTGTGCTCAAACCTCACTGCTGCAGATGAATTTCTCTGAGGCGGCTGCCATTTTAAAATACTTTTAAGTAGCAGGGACCAACTATATACAAAGGCCACTGGGAAAAGGTGCCTATGGACCATTGTAAAGGCAGAAGGACCTAGGAGACCTTTGGGTCATCTGACCACACTGTGGGATACGAGGTCTGGACATGAACCCTGTGTGCTTGGGCCCCTTGCCAAGGTAGACATTGAGCTCAACCACTTCAGACAAGTCTCCTGGTGAAGGAGGCTACCAGTAGTATCCGTAACAATAAAATGGGACTGAAGAAGTCCAAGGACTCAGCCTCCTGCCACACCAGGACAGGGCACCTTTCAGGTCTGTTTTACAAATAAGACTCGCTCAGCTGCCATCAGTCTCATTCCTCCAGCACCAGCAATTTGCTCCCTGCCAGCGCTCTGAGTGCTGTTCCAGCATCCCATCGGTTACTGGCAGAGCTGAGGCATGCAGCTGCGGGTACAGGTGAGAACCCCTGCTATGGGGCCTTTGGACATGAGCCCAAACTGCAGCGTATATCATGCAGTGTTGTTGAGACCAGCAGAACCACTCTGGTGGACTTGCTGACCATCCACTTGTAGTAACAAAGTCACAAAGCAGGACACCACTTTTTTTGCATGCTAGAACAGGTGACTGCAAGAGGTTTATGCATCTCCCATAAGCAAATTCATTCTTCATGGTGTGTTTTAGCACTGCTAGAAATTGAGGTTGTCATCGGAAAACATCAGGGTTTGCCAAATCCTCCCAGCATGTGGTTTTGAGAGAGCTCATGGTCTTCTGCAACATCCTTGCAGTTCTTGTTTTGCCTGCAGAACTGCAACATGCCAGCTAGCCCTGGAAATATGGTAACCTTGAATTCTGCTGGAAGGAAAAATCCAAGGTAATTTTAGATCCATAAACCATTAAACTGAAGGACACACACTCAAAAACTACAGATACATTAACTATCCCACATGACAAACACTTTTGCAAGTTATTAAAAAGTTAAATGTCCATCACTGCCTGTGATATTTATTATAAATGATGATTATAAATAACTTACAGCATTTAATAACTCACAGGCAGGACAGCCTTAAAAAATAGCACATCACTAGCACTTGGGGTGCTTCTGTGTGAATAGATTGTTGCTACTGATGAGCATAATCAAGTGAAACATTTCCTTGGCTCTATACCTCCCTCCCATTACATTTCAAACTAGTTTACTAATGGACTGGGAATACTGTGCAGGTGGAGTGTCCTCGACTTGGCTCAGGCCAGATTGTGAAGTTCAGATGCAATTAAATGCATCCTTGCCTGTCTCACAAATGTCAGTCTCCTAAGCAGCTTGGATCACAAATGACTATGAGTTTTTTTTCAAGGCAGTCATGCACACAGGCACACAGCAGAGTGCCCGCCATCCAGTGGCTTCCTAAGAGACAGGCTTTAAATATATTTAAAGGTATTTATGCAGATAACAGTCATGAACTCTTGCTGCAAGACTTTCCACACATACCAGAGATAGTCAATATGCTATTTCCAATGCTATTCAAGATCTTATCTCCTTTGAACTTCCTTCATTTGAGCTGGGGAAGACTTCGGGGACAAACATACGCCTCTAGTAGACACATGCAAGAACTTTTGATTATTTCACTGCTCATGCTAAAGGAATAATAGTGAGAAATACCTAAGAAATTTGATAGTGTGGGGTTTGGGGGAAGTGGGTGAGAAAAGGTGGGGATTCAGCTCCTCAGCAAGCCAGGGACTGATGGGACAGCATGAGAACTGCCCCATGTAAACCTAATCAGAAGGTGTTAAACAAAGCAGAGAATCCCATTTCTCATTGAAGCAAAATTGGAAGCACTTAGGTGAATGTACCGACTTGAAAATCCTGGGCTGGCATCTCTTGACAGCAGCACAGTAAGAAGCCAAGTGCTTCTCCCTGCTACTTAAAACACAAACAAAAAGGGAGTCTGGAGTCCTAGCAACAGGTTGGGGACCTTGATTTGAAGGTGGGAGAGAAGCTTAACAGATACATTGCCAAAAGAGATGTAAAAAAGGGAGGAAGGAATAACAAACAGCAGTGGAAGAAATCCAATAGAGACAACTCCTAGATTATTCCACCAGGTAGCCTGGACTTTATTATGCTACATCCAGCATGTAGAACTATAACGTCTAGATTTAAAGGTAAACCCTCTGGGCTTTCCTTGATGAACCAGGTATGTGGGAAGAGGACAGTGCCAGCAGGGGCCAGCTCTAGTGTTTAGCATCTGCCATTCCAGGAGGCACTCCTTTCCAAAGGGAAACATGCTGGCTGTTAGCTTATTAGATGATTACCAAAGGGAAGTGATGGAGGAGTCTCTACAGCCTCTGCAAATGTTTAGTAATGCTATCAAGGGAAGCAGATATACAGCCAAGAGAGCTGCAGCTCTCACATACAATTTCTCTGTTTGGATTCATTGTTCATAGCTGCTACTCTAACCTCCATGTTTCCTTAATTTAGGAGAAAGAAAGAATCCAGCTGGATTTCAAGACCTTTGACAACTCACAGGCCATGACAACTGTTGGGTAACTGCTCTACATGTCATTGGAGATTACAGTTAATTCTAAAAGCAGTTATGGGGATTGCAATTATTCCTTCCAGCTCATCATTACTACTTGCTGCTTAGTTCCAAACTGTAGATGATGCCTTTGAAGTCTGTATCCTGAAGTCATACCTAGCCCCTTAATCACCCTTAAAACTGTTGTGCGTTACCTCAGTCTCCCCAAAAGAAGCATGCCTGAGAAAAGTCCTTTTTATTTTCCTTGCTTTTCTTTAGAGCCACCTTCTGACTGTGTGTTTTTTAGGGTACTCCCTCCACGAAGGTGCACTCAACGCCGTTCTGATTCACAGAATTGCACCCAGCTCACCCAGACCTCAGAACTGGCCCATGTAAAGCAAAAGAGCCACAAAGTGGCACCTCACTAAAATCAAAAGGATACTTGGCCTATTCAGTCGCTTCTTCTCCTTGTCTTCTGTCTGTTCATGCTTTTTCTCGGTTGAAGCTTGCCTGCAGTTTGGGGAGGTCTCCAGGCAGCGCTCCTGTTCACCAGCAGCTGTCGGTTGTGAGCTGCCCTGGCAGAGTCCTGCACCAACCACTCAGCATCACCATTACTTAGACACTCCAAGACACTACATTAACAAGTTCCTAAAAGCAATAATTAAAAAATAATAAAAAACCCCAAAATCTCTAGATATTAAGACTGCTGAAACAGAGTGACATGCATCTACCCACCTTTATCTGGAGAAGAGTTGAGTCCAAATAGACCGCCTAACGTTTCAGGGTATGTCTGAGAGGAGACTATAAGGAAGGCAGAGGTAGGTGCCTTCAGCAAGAGTCCTATACGTGGCCAGAGCAGGGCAAGAATCCTGAGCCAGTGCTTTCACTGGGACATTGTAAAATGAACAGTCATAGTATAACTCCATGGACATATTCTCTGTTCGAAGTCAGTTGGAAACATTTACAATAATAATTACGATAATAATTCTCACTTGCTCACATACAAACTTACCTTCAGATTACATAAAATAGTTTTTTAATGTGTTATAAAAGGCCTGGCCTCCTAGAATGGCTCAAACTTTTTAAGCTTGATCCATTCACCAACCTGACATCCCAAGATGACTCATATTTCATATTTCCTGAGGCAGTAAGAATCAATTTGACTGTGATCTGGCAGCATTTGGCATCATGCAGAAGCCAAGAACAGTCCTTGCTAATGCCAGAAGAGGGAAATCAAACTGAGGAATCTTAAGAACTTTTTAGCTGGATTGAAATCTAAGTCCCTGACAGATGACTGTGAGCTTCCCAAAAGCAAGGTATGTGAGAAATGTCCAAATTGCAGCTGTCCTTACGTTGATCTATCAAATACTGAGGAGCACTTGCAATTTAAGTGCTACATATTAGTATTCATCTTAGGACAGTAAAAGAAGATGGCTACTATCTACAAGAGAAAAATAGATTAAGGAGTACTTCATGAACAGTTACAGAACATCAGGTAATATACTGTCTCATTAAGAAGGCAGCATGCAGCACTGTGGGCTCATTTATTAATGGCCAACTGCTGAATTCAAGTCATGGTTACAACATAGGGTTGTCTGAAAGTTGTCTGAGCCAACACTAATGAAGCTGAGCTGCCTGTATTTCATTTCCATAGAAAACCTGCTTCAGTTTGCAAGCAACAAAAAGAAACAAAACTCACCCATCTTGAAAGAGATTTGATTCCTGCAGATCAGCCAGTTATAGAGAAATTTGCTGTTTAAACATTCCTTTCAGGCATAACTAAGGAATAGCTGAAGTGGAAAAAAATGGATGATGTCTATTTGAGCAGTATAATGAACTTCTGGAAAACAAAGGCTGGTAAAAGCAGTATGAGAATTTACACTTCAGAGAAAGAAGTGAAGTTTTAGAAACATCAGACACAATCAGGAGAGGTTCAGATGTCATCTCCCTCTTCAAAACATTGTACCTATCTCAATAAAAGGAGAACTGCTGTTGTATAATGCTCCAGGTCTTCTCTGACAGGTACATCATCTTTGACAGGTACATCACCTTTGACAGATGATGGATTTTTCCTCAAGAGCTCCACACAAGACCTTTACCTTAGCCAGTGTGCAACACAAACCAATGACAGCATCACACTGATCTTATACTCACTAAACTGGCAATCTGCAAGACAGGCCATCAAAGTCAGTGTTTCTTGTAGAGAACTGTGCAGTGCAGAATTGAATTACCTTACTCGCTTGAAGAATAAAAAGGTCTGTAACCATGCTTTCCTATAGCCAACTTATTTCATTGAGAATTATCCATATTCTGAGGTTGAGAGTATGCTTTGTTGTTGAAATGGTCTCTAAGCAGATCATGAAGACCTATCACAGAGACAATATTCTAGCTAAGTCAACAGACAAAAGATTTATCAGAAATTTTAAAAAAACAGCATAAGTCATGGATTCTCCATCCATCTTCGCCCTTTACCTGCCATTTTAGACACAGTAACTGATCTCATTAAAATGAGTTTCATTATGATGAAAACCACAATATTCAACCAGACAAATACTCCTGTTGGTGTCAATGTAACTGCTCTAAGCAAACACATGCCAGAAAGCTCTTTGGTACATCCTTATAAAGAACTTAACATTTTAGTGACTGTACAAGGGGCAAAACGATACCTTTCATGAATTTAACTGACTCTGCACGAAGAGTATGTCACACCATAGAGCCCTGCTGTTGTGCTACAGCAATATTGTGCTACAGACACAGATACTTTAACCCAGACCAATCTTGCTTAGTCAATGGGGGGAAAAGGACAACAAAAGAACATACAGACTGCAGAGGTATGGCAGATATGACTGAGAAATCACTGCTTGAGCAATTTTAACAGCTTTGCCTATTTGAGAATGAATGAGAAAAAATATTCAATTTCAGTTCAAGCAGTTCCAGAGATGAGCACTGTTAAATGCCAGTGTCTGTAGCACACACAGAGCAGCTTTTTCCCAGCCCTGCCACTAGTACACTTTTTCACAGCTGTTTGATGTGGTGTGGCTTTGGGCACCAATCTGTAACTTAAATGCCTGCATTTCTGGCAAGATTCTTCATTGATCTGCCACTACTTTCTACACATATTTAAAAAAAATGAGCTACACAAAACACTCCTATAAAAATCAGGCTCCTTAAACATCAAGTGTTTGAAAACTTAATGGTTTTATTTGGAGTAAAATACAACATATTACATGGACAGTGACAGATGAACAAGTAGAATGCACTATTAAGAGGCTTCCAGATAAATGCAAGGCAGATGATTACAAGCAAAAGACTTGAGAGAAGTTGTTTTCTGGTGAGGTTACAATAAGAAAGGAGATGAAAACATCTGAAATAACTCATTTCCCAAGGAAGATGCTCCATTGGCAACTTCCTTATGCTTTTTCAGATTATCATCTTAATGTTAATAATACTGGCAAAAGCAGAATCTGTATTCTGATACTCAAATTTGTTTCAAATAAATTCAAATAAAAAGGTATAACTCCAATTAGTGGCTTTATTTGAAAGGGTCCAGTGCTTCTGCTATAAAGCATATTTACCTCACTATCTAATGAACACCATCTAGCAACATGTAACTGACCACATTTTTCTGAGATATGAGATGTCCAGTGTGAAGTAACATTAGATAATCAGTATGTTTCTATTTTTTTTTTCTACTTTTATCTCCACTGATGCAATTTTCATATATAATGCCACTTCATGGCCACAGTAACTATAAAAAAGCAACAACTGGAGTTTCCACCTCAGAGACATCAAAAAAGTCTAATGCTTTTTTTTTCTTTTTTTCTTTTCTTAACAAAAATAAACTCCTTTCTTTGTAGAGAATGGTCCTAGTTCTTCAGTAAGTTCCTGTTTGCTCAAGTAATGATAATGTTTAACAATTAAAAACATGACTATAGAAACTAACATCTCTAAGTTATAAGGAAGTCAGTTAAGAGTTTCAGCATCTTAATAAAAAGTTATTTTTAGCACTAGAAGCAAAAAATATACCATTCAAAAGAAAAATTATTGAAAAATAATACCAGTCTACATTTTCTTTCTATGGCAGTTTCTGATGTTCTTGGTGTTTTAGTCCTCTGGCTCATATCTGAGGATTAGAAAAGAAAACAAAACAGAAATAATTAAAACAGAGTAGAAAATATCCAGGAGACATTTTGTCTCTAAAGAATATGAAATCCAAGTAGTACATTACTCCCACTAGTGATGCATTCCTGTCAAGGCTCACAGTATGACTCAGCGCATAGACAAATGTATATACTTTTTAGACTATTTTCTCCTTTTAAAATTGTCCAGTTTAGCAAATAGTAGAATAAGGGAATGACCAGGAACCTACCCACAAATCTCAAAATACAGACAGAAATTTAAATAGAAGTTTTAAGTTCCGCCTCTGTCCTACAGCATAGGTCTGAGGAATCCATGTTGCCAAAGCTCACCTGCCTTTTGCAGAATGGTTCTTCTACACAATATAATGGCCAGGGTGCATCTTTCTTTACTCCATACAGGCCTCGCCCCGCTTACATACTGAGGACCTCTCATTCCCACAAAAAAGTGTGGAAGAAATACAGTCACTGTCAAAGCATCTGGTGCATCTCCCATCTGTACCTCTGTGTGTAGCACCTGGGGGCTTATCTACTGCACCCATTAATATTTTGTATCCTCTCCTTACTAAACTCTCTCCTTACTTGCTACACAGTAGTTGTTGCACACACCAGTCCCATTCTGGCATCCATTAAAAGGATTGGATTGTCAAAAATCAGAGAATGGCCTGCTAGAAATTCTTTCTAAGGGAAAATGTATAGTCTGTTTTAGAGACAGCTTCACACTAATAAAAACAAAATGGGAGCAGAGCATGGATCCAGACAAGGATCCCATTTGGACAGACAGAGCAGCACCACTTACTTGGAAAGCTTTCTACGTAGATCCTTTATCTGTTCATTCTTCTTAGAGAGAAGCTCTCTCATGTTGCGGTAGGCAGCTGTTTGCTGAAATTTCTTCTCTAATTCCTACATAATAACAATACCAACACATTATTTGCATATATGAAAACCAGGCTAATACACATTTTAAAAAAGGTGACTTTCCTTTCCTCCTCAAATTTCAGAACAGTAGTTTCTCTAACTTATTCACATTTAGATGGAGTCAGCTAGTAGATTCAAATGATATTACTGGGAAAGACAAGCTTTGTTGTTCAGTGAAATTAGGCTAAAAGTCTTCTGAAGACTAGGAATACACTTTTTCATTCAAAAATTTCTATGCAGACAAATGGGCAATTTTAAAGTATTCATCCAGTTATAATCACGCAGTTAGTTGTGTTTTTGTTGGTTTACATATAATGTGTTTTTCCACTGAAATAACAAAAACGCACTGGTAGAAGTGTGACCCAGTAAACTCCGCGTCCTGTAGCGTAAGCTTGTTAAATTACTAATCAGTTAAACTGTGAGTAAGGATTTCATCTATATATTATAACAAAATGCTAACCTTTTCAGCTAATGATAGTTGATCCTGAACCTTAAGCAGGTCATGTTTTGTTGTCACCAAGTCCTCTTCCAAGAATTTTTGGTTTGCAGTAGAGTCATTCAAAGTCTTCTCAAATTGGCATTTCAAAGCTGCCACTTTATTCTCCAGTTCAGTGATATCCTGGTTTGCATTAGCCTTTAAAAGAATATTTAAAATATGTCAAATGCAAGAGAATATTCAAAATGTCAAGTGCAAAATTCCAGATAAAGTGGGTACATCTCAATTTTTAATAGTTATGTTCATGCTATTCCTGTAAACCTGTTACAGTTTAACTTTAATTGGCAACTAACCACTACACAGCTGCTCACTTACTCCAGTGGGATGAGGGAGAGAATCAGAAAAGTGAGAAAACTCATGGGTTGAGATAAAGACATTTTAACAGGTAAAGCAAAAGCTTCAGACACAAGCAAAGCAAAACAAGGGATTAATTCATGACTTTCCATGGGCAGACAGGTGTTAGCCATGCCCAGGAAAGCCGGGCTCCATCACGCATAACCCTTACTTGGAAGACAAACGCCATCACTCTGAATGCCCCCACTTCCTTCTACTTCCCCAGCTTTATATACTGAGCATGATGTTATATGATCTGGAATATCACTTTGGTCAGCTGGGGTCAGCTATCCCAGCTGTGTCCCCTCCCAACTTTTTGTGCACTCTCAGCCTACTCGCTGGTGGGGCAGTATGGGGAGCTGCCAAAGGCCTTGACTCTGTGTAAGCCCTGCTCAGCAATAACTAGAACATCCCTGTATTATCAACACTGTTTCCAGCATGGATATTGCACTGTTCTCAGATGCATTACAAAATGAGCCTACACAGTTGCTTGTGAAGCAACTGGCCTGTTTACTTGTAAGAAGAAACAACCCAAAGTCTTCTGGACACCAGTTCAGTTTCCATTTAAAAAAAACCCCTCTCACGTTTAAAAGCTCAAGTTCAAACTCTCCAAAGTAATATATTGACTCAGGAAGAGGCTAAACCAGCATTGCCTTAAAAGGAACAAAAATCTAAAACTAAGGAAGCTCTGCTCCTTCTTCTATGTGGAAGGTAAGATTTAAGCATAGGCAACCACTTGATAATAGCACCTGTACAGAAGAAAAGCTTATTTTTAACTTTGAGACATAGTCCAAAGCTGCAATGCTGAAAACCACTACATTGTATAATGTTTCAGATCAGAATAGACAGTGATTTTTCTGGTTAGAATTTTTCTAACCTGTGACATAAATCAATTATGTAGAAATTCTAAATGCTCAATTTAAATTGATCCAACAAAGCAGTTACTCCCAAACCACGGTTGATATCTGGTATGTGGACCCATACTGAACTATTTTAAAACAAACAAACAACAGAAACCACAAAGGTAGAAAGCTGCGGAGCTAAGAGTTGGTCCTTAAGAACCACTGTGGTTTGGCAGTCATTTATTTGTCCAGAGTTTGAATACTACTGCTTTAATGTGCAACTGGGTTCATACCATTTTATTGACACCCATCCTACGAAAATATGTAGTGAAATCAGCTGAAGTTTAGCATTTTCTCCAAATAACTAATTCTTTAATTGACTAAATAAAGTAGTATGTCTCAACTCTATATCTACTTGCTGGTTTCAACAACATATATATGCCTGTAAATAGAAAATCTAAGAGCTGGAGAAGAAAGTGATAGATTATGGAGAGCAAATTAGGACATGAAAACGGAAGATATATAGCAGCCCTGACATTGAGGCTTATTCATGTTTAACCAGAAAAGTAGGATGAGAATTGGTTCCAGTCTTTTCAAACTATAAACAGTAATACTCAGGATTTAATAAACCCATTTAATATTTTAAACCTTTAATAATTTGAGGCTTAACAAAACAGATAAAGAAAGCATTTGCTATAACTGATAAATCAAGTTACCTATTAAATAATATTACTAAATACAGATTTTAAAAGTTATTGGATAAAATAGTAACATATTAAGAAAGTACATACCATAAAGCAGACAGAAAGCAAAATAAAAAGAAATCAGGATTAAACTATGAAAAGTGGAAATGTTTTATGATATTGAACTTTACTTATAAATCTATAAAGACTGAAGGAATTTTTAAAAGTCAGTTTGTCAAAATAATGGGATTAAAGTCTTCTAGTTTGGTAAGAGTTTGAACTGAAATGTTCTGCATTTAAGAAACAATCACACATGAATAAACTTTAGAAAATTGTAATTATTGACAAAAATAAATGTACAAACTTAAAAAAATACTAAGGTCACCTATACAGATTTATCTGTGTCAACCTGCATGACTTCTAGCTTCTTACATTTTTTTGATTTTTTTTTCTATGGCAGCAACTCACCATGTTTGAATCCTCATTTACAAAAAAGATTAAGAATCTTAAGTAGCAAACAGTGAACCATTTTGACAGTATGCTGATATGGGTAGAACTACAAAAAATAAAACATTTTTTTAATGTCATCTGACCCACAATCACTGACATTTGTAACAAAATTTCAGCTGATGTTTAAGAATAGAGGACACTGGACACTTACATATAAGGTATTTAGGTTTTTAAACTCTGAAGTGAGAAGCAGCAGCAAGTCTGGCTTGCCCATGTCAATATCAAGTGTAACAAAGGCTTAAAAGAATTAGTGTTTTGTTGTTGCTATAAAAGGCAGGTCAGATATCATTCTTTCATTAATAAACAGGAAGAAACAAAACACAATAAATGATCTGTTAATATAAAAATCATCCCAGAGAATATGAAATCTGGAATACTACTTGCTGATAGTACCTGGAATAATACTTTCTGATAATAATTTATCATGGTCTATGTGACACAAAATAAGTGTCATAAAATCAAGTAATATTCTTGATTATCTGCTGACTGACATTCTAGCAGGACTATGACAACATCAGCAGGAATATGATGACACTAACTGGAACATTTATATTTGCCAGAAAAGAAACACACCACACAGACCAACTTTTTAGAGGTACAGGCAACAGTTGTGCTAAACAGGGGTGGGGGAGAAATCTTAACGATATTTACCTTTTGATCTCCTATGATCATCTGTAAATCCTTCAGTGACTTCTCTAGTTTGGACTTTTCATCTAGTACAGCTGTAGCCTGTGATACATTGAAACCGTAAAACCTCAGAAACATTTTAACTGAAAACACAATAACCATGGGATTCTTATTTAGACATTTAAAAATATGTAAACAGCATTACGTATCCAAACTTACAGAGAATTTACCTGTGTTTCTACGGTCTTGAGTCTGGTCCTCAATTTTTCATTTTCTTCTTGGAGACAAGCAACTGTCTTTGAGTTAAAACAAGAAAAAGTTTGTGAACACTCCTCTGCTATTTTGAATTTTCCAAATGTTTCAAGCAAGAAAATATGCTTCATAGCTTAGGAAAGCAAACAAGCTTCTAAATGCTTTAAAAATGGCCTACATAAGAAATCAGTAATCCATATATCTGTTGCATTTTCTGCCTCAATCAGCAATAAATTTAAGTCTCCAATTCTACTGCAATACATAGGACTGTTCACTTAAATTTGGCACATGCTTTACTGAATTGATATTAGTGAGCTCAGTATTCTGTTAGTTTCAAGATTCATGATAAAGAAAAATATGTTCCAAGACGCAAATTTCATTGCTGCTTATCATCTGTATTTTCAATCAACAGGCAAGTAAAAATTTATTTACAGCTCCTGTTTAAAAGAGACAAATACCAGGTTACTGCAAATCATGTTCTTTGTCACAGGAAATACCCACGCTTTGTCAGTCAGAGAAAATTCACCATATAAACTATGAATTCTTTTTGAGGAATGGAAGATATCAGACAAACATATTCAACAAAAACTGTTATGAAACAGATTTTGAATTTATTTTTGAAAGAGAACTACATTGATCCAGTTAGGTTATGGCTGGACTTGATGATCCTGATGGTCTCTTCCAAATGAAATGATTCTATGATTCTACAATCCGTAAGTAAAATACAAGTCTGAATTCTTAAATGCTTTAATTATCTTAATGGGTAACAACAATTTGATTCAGACACTGTACTTGACAGATCACTTTGGTAATGCAGGCTAGGAGACAGAAAACTCCTCACTAAATATCTTGGCTGCCCATAACTTAAAACTGTATGGAATGAAGTGTGGCATTTCAAGAGTTCACTTGAACTAAACTGGAACTACCTAATAAAAACTATTGATAACATTAAATACTAGAATGTGTTTTGTAATTATGAAAATCTTTAGCAAGTGGGAAATCAGATGTTTTCAAAACTAGTAAATTCCAAATTCCTTAAGCATCCGTTTCTTTAGGAGGAATTTAATGAACTAACAAAAGAAAAAAGATCAAATGGAACAGGATTGACTCCAAGTGATACAGAAAATGTTCAATAACCTAATAATTTCAGCCAGCTACATATTTTACTTCCTTGTTGGAAAGCCACCCAGCTGCACGGAATAAACCTAATACTGGTTTCTACTCATTTACCTCATTAAATGGAAAAATAAATAATTACAAAGGCCAGAATATCTTTCCAAAAGGAAGGTCAGCATCGCAATACATGTTAGAGACCATAACCACACAATAAATTCAAGATGCTTTACAATATTTATTAACAATTTACTTTACATTCTGGGGTATATTAACTTGATGTCTATATACTGATGGGCATTTTATACAAATATTACCGTACAGCTACCCAGTTCAGTTGAATAAGCAGAGTGGTCATTAAACACAGCTGCATGAACAGACAAGTTCTTACCTTGTTTAGCAGCTCTGACCCACCTTCATTTAACGGAGCTAGTTTTGGTTTAATGAGATCTGTACTCGGCTAAAGAAATAATAAAGGTTAAAAAACTAAATTATATAGATTTCTAAGAAGAATAAAAGTACTTCTTTAGTCTGTAAAATAACTATTGTCAGTCAATTCAGCTTTCTTTTGTAAAAGAAATGAATGACCTTTTATTTCAAGTTCATCTTTTACTGGTAGCTTGGCTCCTAAGTTATATACTTCACTTTCAGCTAAACAAAAATACTGCATAGAGACATAAAATGATTGCAAACTTGAATTTACAAAAGACTACTGATGCTGCAGCAACCAAAAGACAAAAGAGTAAGGAAAAAAAAAAAATAAATTGCAAGAGTAAAAATATTTTCACAGCTCCAAATTATTTCCTTATTTTAAGTATTCAAATGTAATATATATTAACTACATATATATTTAAGCTATGAAGAAATAAGGTGCAACCATTATCACACAAGATAAGCTAGACTCGTATCTGTATTGTGGAATCTTCTCAGCTCTTGACTCCACGTTGGGACAAATGAATGTCCTAGTCTTATTCCAGTTCCAGTGAGAAAGGAACCCAAAAGCAGATGCTCCAGCACATCCCTGGTCTAGCTGACTTTGGGATGAGGATTACAAGACATGCCCTGCGTATACAGAGCCACTATCCAGAAACAGTCAAGGCAATTCCATGTGAGCCTTGGTGCCAAATTGTAAAATGGTATTTTTTAGAGACTTCCAAATATTTCTTTGAAAAAAGGGTGGATTTTTTTGTTTTGTTTTTCTCTTAGGAACAAAGAGTCAGTACTAAGTATTTTAAACATCTGTCATGACTTCACATGATTTTATTAAAATACAACTCTACCTTCTTGTTCGAAGCTGTAAATTCTGACTTTTCAAACTCAGCAACCTGTTCCAACAACTCTCTTGAAAAAAAAAAAAAAGAAGAGAGGCATTTATTTACCGAAATAGGTATGCTACAATGCACATTTTTCCAGGCTGATGCTATGCTTTTTGTTGTATGCAAGATTCTCATTAGAAGTACAGAATGAGGTCCTATGCAAATACATTAAATGCAACAGATCATGTCACACAATGGCACAGTATATGCATTAGAACTGTAAGATTTAGCATCCTTGATCAAAATACAATCTTCTCAGACAACAAAGGCTTTTAAATCAAGTCTTATTACCTGCTCTTAACAGATTAATTCAAGCAAGAATATTACCAATAAGAATATCCTCCTGACAAATTTGAAATTATTGTGTGTCTTGTTACTTTATAGATGGAACATTTGAAACTAATCTATCATCGATAAAATAATAAAAGAACAGCTTTCTATGGTTAGAATGCAAATAGTCAACGATTAAAAGTTATTGAAGGCATTTATAAAGCCCAATATGTATTACCGATTCTCCAATTCAGAGACGTCTGTCTGTAACTTAAGGTACCATTTCTCAGCCTGTGAAAAGAGCTGTCGCAGAAGTAAAACATTGGTGTAAGTTGTATTGATGAGCTCTGACTCCACTTCACTGTGTACAACAGTTCTCAGTCCATCCAGCATGTCTATCACCTCATCGACTGTGAAGGTCTCCTCGACAAGTCTAAACAGAACAGTCAAGATGAGTCAAGTATGATAAAGGTAACAATTCTGCATTGTTATGAGACCTCACTAAACAGTTATCACTTATAAAATGCAACGTCCTTCTGAAAACATTCACTGGCAGTAGTTATTAATTGACCACAGCACTACTAATTAGTTACTGTATTTAACTCTTCTCTTGGAAACATTGCAATCACAAATATTAGTTTTGCCACCGTCTTTCATCAAATTTAGACATCAGATGCAAGATATGTAGCAATGTCATCCTGTTGATATCTATGTTAATTCCTAAGAATTTGAGCCACTTAGTTTTAAAAGGATTTGACTTGTAACATTTGGAACTTATCGCATCTTTCTTACGCACTAAGAACATACAAATGTAAACGGACAAAAGTTACACCATAAAGCATTTAAATCTGCTGTTGTTGCTATGATATTTTGCTTTATTCTTGCTCAGAACCCCACCCCAGTACCTGCTGTCTTTAAGGTCCTGAAAGCAAGAATCCACTGTTTTGAGACACAGGCCACGCTTGAAACGAGCAAAGCGCATGTAGTTGATCACTTCATTCTGGTGGTGCTCATTAAGGCCTAGCTCTGCCTGCGGATAGGGATGTAAGATAAACATATACTGAAATCAGTAAAAAGAAGCACAAGAGTTGCAAAGACTTGCCTTATGACTGGTTTCTGTACTTGCTTTCATTGGCTTATCACATTAACTGGTATGTTAAAAAAGAACCATATTTTCATATGTGTAATCCCTATATACTTCACATAAATGTTCCCCCTTTAAAAGCCCCAGTACTTGGAAGTAAGTCCTCAAGTGACCAGTACCCTCAAAAAAGTCACATAAAATCAGAGAGAGGGACAATCAGAGGATCAGAGCCAGGAGGACTGTAGGGGACAGGAAGTTACTCGGATAAATTTGTCTTTGTATTACATGTACACATGTATATTGTAGCTGAATGATGTATCTTTCATAGATACACTGACAAAAACACACGGTAGGTTATGTTTCTTCGTTAGTTTATATATAAAATCTTGAAACTTCCCATATAATCTTAAGCGATATTTTTAGTTTTCTCAACAGCCTATTGCTCAGAAACATCTATTCCAGGGAAAAGTCAAGAAGGAAGCACTTTTAGATCTGGCTAACTAGCCTTCTATGTATGTCTCTATTTCAAAAGAAGGAGTACGGGCATGGCCAATTACATTAGAATGAATCTTCCTTGTGCAGGTAGCACAAGTAACAAGGAGGCACAACAGGTATGAATGGGAGTTTCCCAGTCCCTGGAGAGCTTGATGCAACCAAAGGTGAAGTCCGTTTCATTTACTTCAATGTACTGAGTTAGTATTGCTGATGTTGGAGACAGCAATGTAGCAACTCAGCCAAAACAGTTAATCTGAACACCTTGTCCTTATTAATCCAGCTGCACAAGGTAGGTCCAGTGAAAACACAATAGTGTGATATCTGGATGGACAACACTGAAAACTTCAGCACAGATCTTGACTGGTTGGAAATTAAAGGCAGCATAGCAGACAGCAGCAGCAGTAAATCAAACAAGCTCTCACAAGGTGGTTGCAAGTCCAATGTCTGCCAAAGTCCCACATCTTGCAAACACAAGAACATATGAAAAGCCCAATTAATGGTCTCTTCGCTGTTGCTGGGTTTTCTTCAGGTGAAAAGCTTCTATTCATTACAGCAGGAAAAGAAGACGTGCCTACACCAGTGCTGAAATGTCACAGAGAGCATCTACAAATGGACACTAAACTAACAAAGAAATCCATAAGCACAGGCCAAAGCCACTCGTGATCTCCAAGCGCATTAAGCAACTGGGGCATCAGATCCCGCAGAGCCCCCAGGCCCCGCAGAGCGCTCCAGAGGTAGCACGGATGCCCGGGGCGGCAGGCGGCAGCAGCAGTCCCCCTGGAGCTGTCCCCGCATGACGACGGGCCGCCTCTCCCTCACAGGACTCCCCCGCGTCGGCTCCCTGCCCAGCCCCCGGGCCGGCCGAGCCGGAGAGCGTCCTTACGGCCACGGCGCTGCTCGGCGCGGCTCTGCCCCACGGTGGGGCGCAAAGCCGGCCAGGCGGCGACGCCACCCTCCGCCACGAAGCACTGAGGGCTCCGCTACTCACCATGGCGGCCCCTTGACCGGCGTTCGGAGAGCGGTGGAGCTCAGCGGCCGACTACGGGCCGATGGTTGCCATGGAGAACGAAGCCTCGCGAGCGCCCTCGCTGCGCTCCTATTGGCGGCGGCTCGCTCACGTGACTCTCGCAGGCGCTGGCGGCCGTTTACCGGGGCAACCGGCGTTGCACGCTCCACCCCCCACCACGGGAGCTCGTGCTCGGCACGAACTGCGCGTCCCCGCTCCGGTCGGCTCCGGCGCCTGCGCATGCGCACCGGGACCGGCCGGGTCTCGACCTGTGGCTGCGCCGCCCTGCGCCGCTTCAGCTCCGCTCCTCCTTCACCCCGATGGAACGGGGACAGTTTCAGGATAAGTTGGGGAATGACTTGTTGGAGAGCAGTGTAGGGGAAAGGGACCTGGGGGTCCTGGTGGGCAGCAGGATGACCGTGAGCCAGCACTGCGCCCTTGTGGCCAGGAAGGCCAATGGCATCCTGGGGTGTATTAGAAGGGGGTGGTGAGTAGGTCGAGAGAGGTTCTCCTTCCCCTCTACCCTGCCCTGGTGAGACCACATCTGGAATATTGTGTCCAGTTCTGGGCCCCTCAGTTCCAGAAGGACAGGGAACTGCTGGAGAGAGTCCAGCGCAGAGCCACGAAGACGATGAAGGGAGTGGAGCATCTCCCTTATGAGGAAAGGCTGAGGGAGCTATTGAGTCTCTTGAGCTTGGAGGAGACTGAGGGGTGACCTCATTAATGTTTATAAATATGTAACGGGTGAGTGTCACGAGGATGGAGCCAATGGTAGGACAAGGGGTAACGGATTCAAACTGGAACACAGGAGGTTTCACTTAAATATGAGAAGAAACTTCTTCTCCGTGAGGGTGACAGAGCACTGAACAGGCTGCCCAGGGGGGCTGTGGAGTCCTCCCTACTCCGGAGACATTCAAAACCCGCCTGGACACCTTCCTGTGTAACCTCATCTGGGTGTTCCTGCTCCAGCAGGGGGATTGGACTGGATGATCTTTCGAGGTCCCTTCCAATCCCTGACATTCTGTGATGGGCCAAGGTGTGTGATTCAAGATATGTGGATTCAAGTATAAAGAGTTTATGCTGTGTGAAGCATTTTATAAAACATTAAAGGATCAGACTATCATGGCTTTACATATCAATGTTAATGTGCTTTATTTATAGGTGATAATATATTAATACAATTATTTTCAACTTATGAGCTCTATAACTTTTTTTGTAAAGTTGGTAGAAATTAAAGGAGTATATAATCTAGCCCATCTGTTTATAATGTGCCTATTACCAACACTTGATAGTTCCATCTGCAATACACTAGACGTATCTGTGTTCTTATACAGTTATGATGATTTTTTTCTTCAAAATACACTTTGGCAATGAATACATTAGTCCAGTAACATAATGGGAATTTTAATATTTTTCAGTTTATGATAAAGGACTTACCATGCCAACAGATTAAATACTTCCCCCAAGACTATGTAAGGTAATAGCCGTGGAGATTCTCCTGCTGTCAGCACAAAATAAACCCAAACCAAAGTAAGAAATCTTTACTCAGATGCTTTGATGTGGCAGATGTCAACTGGAACAAATTGCTGTGCTTCAGCTTTCTGCCGCTAAACCAGGAATTCTGTTCCAGCACCGTGCAGGAGTGGTGTTGGGAAGCTCTCGTTCAGAGAGCATAAAAATGCTTTGAGATGCCTGTGCCAAAAGCGCTTTGTATGTGCAAAGCATCGTACAGCTTATCAGCAGGGAAATGGGGGTGGGGGGGCTACCCCTGAGATTTCTTCATTTGTATCTTATGGGTTTGATATAATCATGGAGTTTGCCTCCTTCCTGTGGTGCAAAGGGATTCCTGTAAAAGACTCTAGTTTGGGGCTAAAATGGCAAGCTTCTCTTAGCCATATGGGTGTTACCAAAATGGATTTCCTTACATTTTTCTTCCAGTTCATGTGTGTGGATTGGGAAAAAAAAAGGCAGCAGAAGTAGGTACTGACATATGAAGTCCTTGCTCCTGACAGACTTTCTCCTAACAGCCCTCTGGACAGGGGGCGCTCGTGGCAAGGGAATTCGCCTCTAGCCTCACTCTGCCTGATGATCCATCAGAACCACGGCTGGAGAGGTGCGAGGTCCCCTCGCTTCACATGGAGCTGGCACCAAAAGGTTGAGATTCTTTAATGGAATAGACGTAGGCTGGCAGGTTCCTGCACGCATGGCAGCACTTTCGCAGAGCAATTCATCACCAGCATGTACTAGAGGCTTGTTTTTCATAGTTTCTTTTAGTAACGTTAAAGGAAAAGAGAAGAAGTTCCTTTGTATCTGAATAACCTCCGCAGTAATTTCATGGCACCGCCATTGCCAGGTGGTTTCAGCCATGGCCAGTGCATGACCAGCAAGAGCAGGGACAGCCCCCTGGGCCTCCTGGGCACAAGGACAGCCTCGGGGCCAGCAGCAGCCCAAAGTCCTTCCTGCGAAGACTGCTGGGTGGATGGGCAGTGGGTGGGGTGGGACACTGGGGGGCCCATGTCACCTCGGTGTCACAGTGCGACCACCGGGCAATGCTGAGGTCACAATGCCCCGGGGCAGTATAAAAGGGAGCAGCGTCCGTGTCTGCTGCCAGAGCTGGCCTGGAGGCAGCCTGGGGCCAACAAAACCCCAAAGTCCTTTCTCCAAGGAGTGCTGGGTGCATGGGCAGCAGACGGGGTGGGACACTGGGGGCCCACGTCACCTCCGTGTCACAGCGTGACCAGCCAGCAATGCTGAGGTCACAATGCCCGGGACAGTATAAAAGGGAGCAGCGTCCCGTGTCTGCTGCCAGAGCTGGCCTGGAGGCAGCCCGAAGACATGGGAGAGGAAGTCCTTGAGGAGCCGGTGGAATCCCTTGACAGGGGCTGAAGGAGGAAGACCTGGATGAGGCAGCTGGAGTTTCTCGGCTGCAAGGCCATCTCCCAGCAGGGCCACGTTCCAAGTTCATCTGATGGATGACCATCCTTTTGAGCTGGACAGCAGTAGCAAAATCAAGAGAACGCCTTCTTGAGGAGCACTGCAGAGCTCACCGTCCTCATGGACTGGGGAGCTAGGGTAAGCAGCTGTAGGACGTGAATGCAGAGCGGTTTGAAGGGGGCCCAGTGCTGTGCTGGCCACTAGAAGGTACATGCGTCCTTGAGAGAAGGTGATGGAGAGAATGGGTAAGCTGGGCAAGGTTGCAAGTGTTTGTCAGGGATTTCCTTAGCATGTCCTGGTAGTGAAAGGAGGGGTAAGGAAAAGAAGGAGAGAGAAGAGGGAGAGGGAGAAGGAAGAGGAAAGGCGAGGCGAGGCGAGAAGAAAGAAGAAAGAGAAGAAAGAGAAGAGAGGGGTAGAGGGAGAGGGAGGGGAATAGGGAGAGGGAGGGGGAGAGGGAATATGCGTAGAAGGGAAGAGAAGAGAAGAGAGAAGAAGAGAAGAGAAGAGAAGAGAAGAGAAGAGAAGAGAGAAGAGAAGAGAAGAGAAGAGAAGAGAAGAGAAGAGAAGAGAAGAAGAGAAGAAATAGAAGAGAGGGGTAGAGGGAGAGGGAGGGGAATATGGGGACATAGAAGGAGAGGGAATGTGCAAAGAAGAGAGGAAGAGAAGAAAAAGAAGAGAAGAGAAGAAAAGAGGAGAGGAGAGGAGAGGAGAGGAGAGGAGAGGAGAGGAGAGGAGAAGAGAAGAGAAGAGAAGAGAAGAGAAGAGAAGAGAAGAGAAGAGAAGAGAAAGAGAAGAGAAAGAAGGCAAAAGAGAAGAGAAGAGAAGACGAGAAGAGAAGAGAAGAGAAGAAGAGAAGAGAAGAGAAGAGAAGAAGAGAAGAGAAGAGAAGAGAAGAGAAGAGAAGAGAAGAGAAGAGAAGAGAGAAGAAATAGAAGAGAGGGGTAGAGGGGGAGGGAGGGGAATATGGGGAAGTAGAAGGAGAGGGGAATATGCAAGAAGAGAGGAAGAGAAGAGAAAAAGAGAAGAGAAGAAGAGAAGAGAAGAGAAGAGAAGAGAAGAGAAGAGAAGAGAAGAGAAGAGAAGAGAAGAAGAGAAGAGAAGAGAAGAGAAGAGAAGAGAGAAGAGAAGAGAGAAGAGAGAAGAGAGAAGAGAAGAGAAGAGAAGAGAAGAGAAGAGAAGAGAAGAGAAGAGAAGAGAAGAGAAGAGAAGAGAAGAGAAGAGAAGAGAAGGGAGTGGTAGACAGAGAGGGAGGGGAATATGGGGAGGCAGAAGGAGAGGGATATGCGAAGAAGAGAGGAAGACAGAGAAGAGAAGAGAAGAGAAGAGAAGAGAGAAGAAGAGAAGAGAAGAGAAGAGAAGAGAAGAGAAGAGAAGAGAAGAGAAGAGAAGAGAAAAGAGAGAAGAAATAGAAGAGAGGGGTAGAGGGAGAGGGAGGGGAATATGGGGACATAGAAGGAGAGGGAATGTGCAAAGAAGAGAGGAAGAGAAGAAAAAGAAGAGAAGAGAAGAGGAGAGGAGAGGAGAGGAGAGGAGAGGAGAGGAGAGGAGAGGAGAGGAGAGGAGAAGAGAAGAGAAGAGAAGAGAAGAGAAGAGAAGAGAAGAGAAGAGAAGAGAAAGAGAAGAGAAAGAAGGCAAAAGAGAAGAGAAGAGAAGACGAGAAGAGAAGAGAAGAGAAGAGAAGAGAAGAGAGAAGAGAAGAGAAGAGAAGAGAAGAGAAGAGAAGAGAAGAGAAGAGAAGAGAAGAGAAGAGAAGAGAAGAGAGAAGAAATAGAAGAGAGGGGTAGAGGGGGAGGGAGGGGAATATGGGGAAGTAGAAGGAGAGGGAATATGCAAAGAAGAGAGGAAGAGAAGAGAAAAGAGAAGAGAAGAAGAGAAGAGAAGAGAAGAGAAGAGAAGAGAAGAGAAGAGAAGAGAAGAGAAGAGAAGAGAAGAGAAGAGAAGGGAGTGGTAGACAGAGAGGGAGGGGAATATGGGGAGGCAGAAGGAGAGGGAATATGCGAAGAAGAGAGGAAGACAGAAGAGAAGAGAAGAGAAGAGAAGAGAAGAGAAGAGAAGAGAAGAGAAGAGAAGAGAAGAGAAGAGAAGAGAAGAGAAGAGAAGAGAAGAGAGAAGAAATAGAAGAGAGGGGTAGAGGGAGAGGGAGGGGAATATGGGGAGGTAGAAGGAGAGGAAATATGCAAAGAAGAGAGGAAGAGAAGGGAAGGGAAGGGAAGGGAAGGGAAGGAAGGGAAGGGAAGGGAAGGGAAGGGAAGGGGAAGGGAAGGGAAGGGAAGGGAAAGGAAGGGAAGGGAAGGGGAGGGAAGGGAAGGGAAGGAAAGGGAAGGGAAGGGAAGGGAAGGGAAGAGAAGAGAAGAGACGAGACGAGAAGAGACGAGACGAGAAGACAGAAGAGATCATCATCCTATCATTCTGTCATTGTGTTATTCTGTGGTCTCCTGGGAGGCATGACCAGCCTGTGGGCCGAGGAGCCACGTCTTGCTCAAATGCTCAGGGTAACACGAGCCGATCGCCGGTGTTGGGGTCAGGAAGGAATTTTCCCCCGGGGCAGATTGGCCCTGGTCCCGGGGTTTTTTTGCCTTCCTCTGCAGCATTGAGCATGACCACCTGTCAGAGCTTCTCTGTGCCCTTTTGGCTCACTTCATGCCCACTGCTCTTGCCTCCAAGGCACCCCTTGTGCCCTGGCTTTCTCGGGTTCTTTCTCCCAGGGCAAGTTTGCAGCAGGAGCCAGCTCTCCTCCTTCTCCTTCTTCTATTACAATTGGTAATTTTGATAAAATACATATAAATTAAATTGTATCCTCTGTATCCAGTTGTATCCTTGTATTTTTTTTTTTTTTTTGAATCTAAAACCTCTCTGGCATTTCAGTCGAACAGTCACATCTTTCTTGGACTTATTGTGAGTGTACAGAATAGAGCAGCACAGCACAGCACAGCATCGTTGTGCTCAGTAGTTGTGCCTGGAGCATGATGAGCTCTGACCAAGGCCTGAGGGCTCCATCCAGGAGAGCCGCTCTGTGCAGGGCAGGGGCCAGGCCCGTCCAGCAGATGGGACAGAGACAGGCACACACACCTACAACATGGCTCAGGCAGGCACTAGGGGTCCCAGGCTGAGCTGAGACTTGTCCCCTGGACCCCTGCAGGAGACGCTGGGGGTCCCCATGGAGGCCGGTCCCAGCCACTGAGGCCTTTGAGCACCCCTAAGACTCTGTAGACATGGATGGCTGGCAGCTTTGGAGACCGAGTATTGGGCCAGGTGGACCTCCTCTCTGATCAGGACTTTTCTTCTCAGATTCTTTTGTTTAGGTATTTTTTCCAAAGCAAAGATCTCAGGCATTACTAAAAATGAGAACAAGGAGAAAAAAAAAAATCCATGCCACACACCATACCACATACCACACACTATCCCATGTGTGTATGAGTTTTGACACAAATGTCCACAATGACAGTAGCTTCCTTACTCTTTCAGTACTCAAAAGAGTAACTCTTCTAGGCTTTCATAAGTTCTGAACCTCTTCCCACCAATCAAGGTAAGCAAATAACTCTGAGAAAGGTGCAAGTCACACATGAGGTGTGGAAGGTTTACCCTGCGGCTGAAGTGCATTTTGCGTCCCCTGTACAGATGGCCAACCGCGGATCTTGGTTTGGGCAGGAAAAGGAAACATGACTGCAATAGCAGCAATGGACTATTTTTGCCCCTTTGGGAAAAGTCATCATTTGCCTGGCTGTGCTTTGGGAAGGGATCCAAATGTTGTAGGTCTGAACATGACTGACCTTTCCAGCACACCAGTGCCACCTCCGCTGGCTTGTTTTTCAAAGCGAGTCTTATGGCCATGGTGGTCTATTGGCACTGCCCAGCCCAGCCGATGGCTCGGGATTTTTTTCCCCCCACTAAGAGTGTTTGCCAGCAGGACATGGCAACACTGGCAGCAGCCTATGATTTGTACTGTGCTAGATCATACACGTGAGCAGAAAAAATGATGTATGAGTGGTCTTCCCTTTGCTATCGAAAGAGCTTACCAGGAAAAAAAAAAACAAACAACACAACAGCCAAGAAAAAAGAGAAGATTGCCACCTGTTTTCGAGCCACCTAAACCATGCAAACCACAGAGAAAAGAGCTTGTGACAGGTCTAATTAGGCTGGGGTCCAGGGAGATGCAGAGAAATGCTACCCCTGAGATGTCTTCATTTTGTATCTTATGGGTTTGATATAATCATGGAGTTTGCCTCCTTCCTGTGGTGCAAAGGGATTCCTGTAAAAGACTCTAGTTTGGGGCTAAAATGGCAAGCTTCTGACTGCTGGGTGGATGGGCAGTGGGTGGGGTGGGACACTGGGGGCCCACGTCACCTCCATGTCACAGTGCGACCACCGGGCAATGCTGAGGTCACAATGCCCGGGACAGAATAAAAGGGAGCAGCGTCCCGTGTCTGCTGCCAGAGCTGGCCTGGAGGCAGCCCGAAGACATGGGAGAGGAAGTCCTTGAGGAGCCGGTGGAATCCCTTGACAGTGGCTGAAGGAGGAAGACCTGGATGAGGCAGCTGGAGTTTCTCGGCTGCAAGGCCATCTCCCAGCAGGGCCACAGTTCCAAGTTCATCTGATGGATGACCATCCTTTTGAGCTGGACAGCAGTAGCAAAATCAAGAGAACGCCTTCTTGAGGAGCACGGCAGAGCTCACCGTCCTCATGGACTGGGGAGCTAGGGTAAGCAGCTGTAGGAAGTGGAATGCAGAGCGGTTTGAAGGGGGCCCAGTGCTGTGCTGGCCACTAGAAGGTACATGCGTCCTTGAGAGAAGGTGATGGAGAGAATGGGTAAGCTGGGCAAGGTTGCAAGTGTTTGTCAGGGATTTCCTTAGCATGTCCTGGTAGTGAAAGGAGGGGTAAGGAAAAGAAGGAGAGAGAAGAGGGAGAGGGAGAAGGAAGAGGAAAGGCGAGGCGAGAAGAAAAGAAAGAAGAAAGAGAAGAAAGAGAAGAGAGGGGTAGAGGGAGAGAGAGGGGAATGTGGGGAGGTAGAAGGAGAGAGAATATTCAAAGAAGAGAGGAAGAGAAGAGAAAGAAGAGAAGAGAAGAAGAGAGAGAAGAGAAGAGAAGAGAAGAAGAGAAGAGAAGAGAAGAGAAGAGAAGAGAAGAGAAGAGAAGAGAAGAGAAGAGAAGAGAGGGGTAGAGGGAGAGGGAGGGGAATATGGGGACGTAGAAGGAGAGGGAATATGCAAAGAAGAGAGGAAGAGAGAGAGAAGAGAAGAGAAGAGAAGAGAAGAGAAGAGAAGAGAAGAGAAGAGAAGAGAAGAGAAGAGAAGAGAAGAGAAAGAAGAGAAGAGAAGAGAAGAGAAGAGAAGAGAAGAGAAGAGAAGAGAAGAGAAGAGAAGAGAACAGAAAAAAGAAATAGAAGAGAGGGGTAGAGGGAGAGGGAGGTGAATATGGGGAGGTAGAAGGAGAGGGAATATGCAAACAACAGAGGAAGAGAAGAGAAAGAAGAGAAGAGAAGAGAAGAGAAGAGAAGAGAAGAGAAGAGAGAAGAAATAGAAGAGAGGGGTAGAGGGAGAGGGAGGGGAATATGGGGACATAGAAGGAGAGGGAATATGCAAAGAAGAGAGGAAGAGAAGAGAAAGAAGAGAAGAGAAAAAGAAGAGAAGAGAAGAGAAGAGAAGAAGAGAGAGAAGAGAAGAGAAGAGAGAAGAGAAGAGGAGAGGAGAGGAGAGGAGAGGAGAGGAGAGGAGAGGAGAGGAGAGGAGAGGAGAGGAGAGGAGAAGAGAAGAGAAGAGAAGAGAAGAGAAGAGAAGAGAAGAGAAGAGAAGAGAAGAGAGAAGAAGAATAGAAGAGAGGGTAAAGGGAGAGGGAGGGGAATATGGGACATAGAAGGAGAGGGAATATGCAAAGAAGAGAGGAAGAGAAGAGAAAGAAGAGAAGAGAAGAAAGAAGAGAAGAGAAGAGAAGAGAGAGAAGAGAAGAGAAGAGAAGAGGAAGGAGAAGAGAAGAGAAGAGAAGAGAAGAGAAGAGAGGAGAAGAGAAGGGATGAGAAGGGAAGAGAAGGGAAGAGAACAGAAGAGAAGAGAAGAGAAGAGAAGAGAAGAGAAGAGAAGAGAAGAGAAGAGAAGAGAAGGAAAGAGAAGAGAAGAGAGGGGTAGAGGGAGAGGGAGGGGAATATGGGGACGTAGAAGGAGAGGGAATATGCAAAGAAGAGAGGAAGAGAAGAGAAAGAAGAGAAGAGAAGAGAAGAGAAGAGAAGAGAAGAGAAGAGAAGAGAGGGGTAGAGGGAGAGGGAGGGGAATATGGGGTGGTAGAAGGAGAGGCAATATGCGAAGAAGAGAGGAAGAGAAGAGAAGAGAAGAGAAGAAGAGAAGAGAAGAGAAGAGAAGAGAAGAGAGAAGAGAAGAGGAGAAGAGAAGAGAAGAGAGAAGAGAAGAGAAGAGAAGAGAAGAGAAGAGAAGAGAAGAGAAGAGAAGAGAAGAGAAAGAAGAGGAGAAGAAATAGAAGAGAGGGGTAGATGGAGAGGGAGGGGAATATGGGGACGTAGAAGGAGAGAAAATATGCAAAGAAGAGAGGAAGAGAAGAGAGAGAGAGAAGAGAAGAGAAGAGAAGAGAAGAGAAGAGAAGAGAAGAGAAGAGAAGAGAAGAGAAGGGAAGAGACGAGACGAGAAGACAGAAGAGATCATCATCCTATCATTCTGTCATTGTGTTATTCTGTGGTCTCCTGGGAGGCATGACCAGCCTGTGGGCCGAGGAGCCACGTCTTGCTCAAATGCTCAGGGAACAGCCGATCGCCGGTGTTGGGGTCAGGAAGGAATTTTCCCCCGGGGGCAGATTGGCCCTGGTCCCCGGGGTTTTTTTTGCCTTCCTCTGCAGCATTGAGCATGACCACCTGTCAGAGCTTCTCTGTGCCCTTTTGGCTCACTTCATGCCCACTGCTCTTGCCCTCCAAGGCACCCCTTGTGCCCTGGCTTTCTCAGGTTCTTTCTCCCAGGGCAAGTTTGCAGCAGGAGCCAGCTCTCCTCCTTTAATTACAATTGGTAATTTTGATAAAATACATATAAATTAAATTGTATCCTCTGTATCCAGTTGTATCCTTGTATTTTTTTTTTTTTTGAATCTAAAACCCTCTCTGGCATTTCAGTCGAACAGTCACATCTTTCTTGGACTCATTGTGAGTGTACAGAATAGAGCAGCACAGCACAGCACAGCATCGTTGTGCTCAGTAGTTGTGCCTGGAGCATGATGAGCTCTGACCCAGGCCTGAGGGCTCCATCCAGGAGAGCCGCTCTGTGCAGGGCAGCGGCCAGGCCCGTCCAGCAGATGGGGCAGAGACAGGCACACACATCTACAACATGGCTCAGGCAGGCACCAGAGGTCCCAGGCTGAGCTGAGACTTGTCCCCCTGGACCCCTGCAGGAGACGCTGGGGGTCCCATGGAGGCCGGTCCCAGCCACTGAGGCCTTTGAGCACCCCTAAGACTCTGTAGACATGGATGGCTGGCAGCTTTGGAGACCGAGTATTGGGCCAGGTGGACCTCCTCTCTGATCAGGACTTTTCTTCTCAGATTCTTTTGTTTAGGTATGTTTTTTTGCAAAGCAAAGATCTCAGGCATTGCTAAAAATGAGAACAAGGAGAAAAAAAAAATCCATGCCACACACCATACCACATACACACACACTATCCCATGTGTGTATGAGTTTTGACACAAATGTCCACAATGACAGTAGCTTCCTTACTCTTTCAGTACTCAAAAGAGTAACTCTTCTAGGCTTTCATAAGTTCTGAACCTCTTCCCACCAATCAAGGTAAGCAAATAACTCTGAGAAAGGTGCAAGTCACACATGAGGTGTGGAAGGTTTACCCTGCGACTGAAGTGGCATTTTGCATCCCCTGTACAGATGGCCAACCGCGGATCTTGGTTTGGGCAGGAAAAGGAAACATGACTGCAATAGCAGCAATGGACTATTTTTGCCCCTTTGGGAAAAGTCATCATTTGCCTGGCTGTGCTTTGGGAAGGGATCCAAATGTTGTAGGTCTGAACATGACTGACCTTTCCAGCACACCAGTGCCACCTCCGCTGGCTTGTTTTTCAAAGCGAGTCTTATGGCCATGGTGGTCTATTGGCGCTGCCCAGCCCAGCCGATGGCTCGGGATTTTTTTCCCCCACTAAGAGTGTTTGCCAGCAGGACATGGCAACACTGGCAGCAGCCTATGATTTGTACTGTGCTAGATCATACACGTGAGCAGAAAAATGATGGTATGAGTGGTCTTCCCTTTGCTATCGAAAGAGCTTACCAGGAAAAAAAAAACAAACAACACAACAGCCAAAGAAAAAAGAGAAGATTGCCACCTGTTTTCGAGCCACCTAAACCATGCAAACCACAGAGAAAAGAGCTTGTGACAGGTCTAATTAGGCTGGGGTCCAGGGAGATGCAGGGAAATGCTACCCCCTGAGATGTCTTCATTTGTATATTATGGGTTTGATATAATCATGGGAGTTTGCCTCCTTCCTGTGATGCAAAGGAATTCCTGTAAAAGACTCTAGTTTGGGGCTAAAATGGCAAGCTTCTGACTGCTGGTGGATGGGCAGTGGGTGGGGGTGGGACACTGGGGGCCCACGTCACCTCCATGTCACAGTGCGACCACCGGGCAATGCTGAGGTCACAATGCCCCGGGGCAGTATAAAAGGGAGCAGCGTCCCGTGTCTGCTGCCAGAGCTGGCCTGGAGGCAGCCCGAAGACATGGGAGAAGAAGTCCTTGAGGATCCGGTGGAATCCCTTGACAGTGGCTGAAGGAGGAAGACCTGGATGAGGCAGCTGGAGTTTCTCGGCTGCAAGGCCATCTCCCAGCAGGGCCACGTTCCAAGTTCATCTGATGGATGACCATCCTTTTGAGCTGGACAGCAGTAGTAAAATCAAGAGAACGCCTTCTTGAGGAGCACGGCAGAGCTCACCGTCCTCATGGACTGGGGAGCTAGGGTAAGCAGCTGTAGGAAGTGGAATGCAGAGCGGTTTGAAGGGGGCCCAGTGCTGTGCTGGCCACTAGAAGGTACATGCGTCCTTGACAGAAGGTGATGGAGAGAATGGGTAAGCCGGGCAAGGTTGCAAGTGTTTGTCAGGGATTTCCTTAGCATGTCCTGGTAGTGAAAGGAGGGGTAAGGAAAAGGAGAGAAAAGAGGGAGAGGGAGAAGGAAGAGGAAAGGCGAGGCGAGGCGAGGCGAGGTGAGAAGAAAGAAGAAAAGAGAAGAAAGAGAAGAGAGGGGTAGAGGGAGAGGGAGGGGAATAGGGAGACGGAGGGGGAGAGGGAATATGCGAAGAAGAAAGGAAGAGAAGAGAAGAGAAGAGAAGAGAAGAGAAGAGAAGAGAAGAGAAGAGAAGAGAAGAGAAGAGAAGAGAAGAGAAGAGAAGAGAAGAGAGGGGTAGAGGGAGAGGGAGGGGAATAGGGAGAGGGAGGGGGAGAGGGAATAGGCGAAGAAGAAAGGAAGAGAAGAGAAGAGAAGAGAAGAGAAAAGAGAAGAGAAAAGAGAAGAGAAGAGAAAGAGAAGAGAAGAGAAGAGAAAGAGAAGAGAAGAGAAGAGAAGAGAAGAGAAGAGAAGGAAAGAGAAGAGAGGGGTAGAGGGGAATAGGGAGAGGGAGGGAGAGAAGGAATATGCGAAGAAGAGAAGAGAAGAGAAGAGAAGAGAAGAGAAGAGAAGAGAAGAGAACAGAAGAGAAGAGAAGAGAAGAGAAGAGGAGAAGAAATAGAATATAGGGAGAGGGAGGAGAATAGGGAAAGGGAGGGGGAGAGGGAATATGCGAAGAAGAGAAGAGAAGAGAAGAGAAAGAAGAAGAGAAGAGAAGAGAAGAGAAGAGAAGAGAAGAGAAGAGAAGAGAAGAGAAGAGAAGAGAAGAGAAGGGAAGAGAAGGGAAGAGAAGAGAAGAGAAGAGAAGAGAAAGAGAAGAGAAGAGAAGAGAAGAGAAGAGAAGAGAAGAGAAGAGAAGAGAAGAGAAGAGAGAGGAGAAGAAATAGAATATAGGGAGAGGGAGGGGAATATGGAAAGGGAGGGGGAGAGGGAATATGTGAAGAAGAGAAGAGAAGAGAAGAGAAGAGAAGAGAAGAGAAGAGAAGAGAAGAGAAGAAGAGAAGAGAAGAGAAGAGAAGAGAAGAGAAGAGGAGAAGAGAAGAGGAGAGAGAAGAGAAGAGAAGAGAAGAGAAGAGAAGAGAAGAGAAGAGAAGAGAGAGAAGAGAAGAGAAGAGAAGAGAAAGAAGAGAAAAGAGAGGAGAAGAAGAGAAGAGAAGAGAAGAGAAGAGAAGAGAAGAGAAGAGAAGAGAAGAGAAGAGAAGAGAAGAGAAGAAAAGAGAAGAGAAGAGAAGAAGAGAAGAGAAGATCATCATCCTATCATTCTGTCATTGTGTTATTCTGTGGTCTCCTGGGAGGCATGACCAGCCTGTGGGCCGAGGAGCCACGTCTTGCTCAAATGCTCAGGGAACAGCCGATCGCCGGTGTTGGGGTCAGGAAGGAATTTTCCCCCCGGGGCAGATTGGTCTTGGTCCCCGGGGTTCTTTTTGCCTTCCTCTGCAGCATTGAGCATGACCACCTGTCAGAGCTTCTCTGTGCCCTTTTGGCTCACTTCATGCCCACTGCTCTTGCCCTCCAAGGCACCCCTTGTGACCTGGCTTTCTCGGGTTCTTTCTCCCAGGGCAAGTTTGCAGCAGGAGCCAGCTCTCCTCCTTCTCCTTCTTCTATTACAATTGGTAATTTTGATAAAATACATATAAATTAAACTGTATCCTCTGTATCCAGTTGTATCCTTGTATTTTTTTTTTTTTTGAATCTAAAACCTCTCTGGGCATTTCAGTTGAACAGTCACATCTTTCTTGGACTCATTGTGAGTGTACAGAATAGAGCAGCACAGCACAGCACAGCATCGTTGTGCTCAGTAGTTGTGCCTGGAGCATGATGAGCTCTGACCCAGGCCTGAGGGCTCCATCCAGGAGAGCCGCTCTGTGCAGGGCAGGGGCCAGGCCCGTCCAGCAGATGGGGCAGAGACAGGCACACACACCTACAACATGGCTCAGGCAGGCACCAGAGGTCCCAGGCTGAGCTGAGACTTGTCCCCTGGACCCCTGCAGGAGACGCTGGGGGGTCCCCAGGGAGGCCGGTCCCAGCCACTGAGGCCTTTGAGCACCCCTAAGACTCTGTAGACATGGATGGCTGGCAGCTTTGGAGACCGAGTATTGGGTCAGGTGGACCTTCTCTCTGATCAGGACTTTTCTTCTCAGATTCTTTTGTTTAGGTATGTTTTTTGCAAAGCAAAGATCTCAGGCATTACTAAAAATGAGAACAAGGAGAAAAAAAAAATCCATGCCACACACATACCACATACCACACACTATCCCATGTGTTTCTGGTTTCTGTACTTGCTTTCATTGGCTTATCACATTAACTGGTATGTTAAAAAAGAACCATATTTTCATATGTGTAATCCCTATATACTTCACTTAAATGCTCCCCCTTTAAAAGCCCCAGTACTTGGAAGTAAGTCCTCAAGTGACCAGTACCCTCAAAAAAAGTCACATAAAATCAGAGAGAGGGACAATCAGAGGATCAGAGCCAGGAGGACTGTAGGGGGACAGGAAGTACTCGGATAAATTTGTCTTTGTATTACATGTACACATGTATATTGTAGCTGAATGATGTATCTTTCATAGATACACTGACAAAAACACACGGTAGGTTATGTTTCTTCGTTAGTTTATATATAAAATCTTGAAACTTCCCATATAATCTTAAGCGATATTTTTAGTTTTCTCAACAGCCTATTGCTCAGAAACATCTATTCCCAGGGAAAAGTCAAGAAGGAAGCACTTTTAGATCTGGCTAACTAGCCCTTCTATGTATGTCTCTATTTCAAAAGAAGGAGTACGGGCATGGCCAATTACATTAGAATGAATCTTCCTTGTGCAGGTAGCACAAGTAACAAGGAGGCACAACAGGTATGAATGGGAGTTTCCCAGTCCCTGGAGAGCTGATGCAACCAAAGGTGAAGTCCGTTTCATTTACTTCAATGTACTGAGTTAGTATTGCTGATGTTGGAGACAGCAATGTAGCAACTCAGCCAAAACAGTTAATCTGAACACCTTGTCCTTATTAATCCAGCTGCACAAGTAGGTCCAGTGAAAACACATAGTGTGATATCTGGATGGACAACACTGAAAACTTCAGCACAGATCTTGACTGGTTGGAAATTAAAGGCAGCATAGCAGACAGCAGCAGCAGTAAATCAAACAAGCTCTCACAAGGTGGTTGCAAGTCCAATGTCTGCCAAAGTCCCACATCTTGCAAACACAAGAACATATGAAAAGCCCAATTAATGGTCTCTTCGCTGTTGCTGGGTTTTCTTCAGGTGAAAAGCTTCTATTCATTACAGCAGGAAAAGAAGACGTGCCTACACCAGTGCTGAAATGTCACAGAGAGCATCTACAAATGGACACTAAACTAACAAAGAAATCCATAAGCACAGGCCAAAGCCACTCGTGATCTCCAAGCGCATTAAGCAACTGGGGCATCAGATCCCGCAGAGCCCCCAGGCCCCGCAGAGCGCTCCAGAGGTAGCACGGATGCCCGGGGCGGCAGCGGCAGCAGCAGTCCCCCTGGAGCTGTCCCCGCATGACGACGGGCCGCCTCTCCCTCACAGGACTCCCCCGCGTCGGCTCCCTGCCCAGCCCCCGGGCCGGCCGAGCCGGAGAGCGTCCCTTACGGCACACGGCGCTGCTCGGCGCGGCTCTGCCCCACGGTGGGGCGCAAAGCCGGCCAGGCGGCGACGCCACCCTCCGCCACGAAGCACTGAGGGCTCCGCTACTCACCATGGCGGCCCCTTGACCGGCGTTCGGAGAGCGGTGGAGCTCAGCGGCCGACTACGGGCCGATGGTTGCCATGGAGAACGAAGCCTCGCGAGCGCCCTCGCTGCGCTCCTATTGGCGGCGGCTCGCTCACGTGACTCTCGCAGGCGCTGGCGGCCGTTTACCGGGGCAACCGGCGTTGCACGCTCCACCCCCCACCACGGGAGCTCGTGCTCGGCACGAACTGCGCGTCCCCGCTCCGGTCGGCTCCGGCGCCTGCGCATGCGCACCGGACCGGCCGGGTCTCGACCTGTGGCTGCGCCGCCCTGCGCCGCTTCAGCTCCGCTCCTCCTTCACCCCGATGGAACGGGGACAGTTTCAGGATAAGTTGGGGAATGACTTGTTGGAGAGCAGTGTAGGGGAAAGGGACCTGGGGGTCCTGGTGGGCAGCAGGATGACCGTGAGCCAGCACTGCGCCCTTGTGGCCAGGAAGGCCAATGGCATCCTGGGGGTGTATTAGAAGGGGGTGGTGAGTAGGTCGAGAGAGGTTCTCCTTCCCCTCTACTCTACCCTGGTGAGACCACATCTGGAATATTGTGTCCAGTTCTGGGCCCCTCAGTTCCAGAAGGACAGGGAACTGCTGGAGAGAGTCCAGCGCAGAGCCACGAAGACGATGAAGGGAGTGGAGCATCTCCCTTAATGAGGAAAGGCTGAGGGAGCTATTGAGTCCTCTTGAGCTTGGAGGAGACTGAGGGGTGACCTCATTAATGTTTATAAAATATGTAACGGGTGAGTGTCACGAGGATGGAGCCAATGGTAGGACAAGGGGTAACGGATTCAAACTGGAAACACAGGAGGTTTCACTTAAATATGAGAAGAAACTTCTTCTCCGTGAGGGTGACAGAGCACTGAACAGGCTGCCCAGGGGGGCTGTGGAGTCTCCTACTCCGGAGACATTCAAAACCCGCCTGGACACCTTCCTGTGTAACCTCATCTGGGTGTTCCTGCTCCAGCAGGGGGATTGGACTGGATGATCTTTCGAGGTCCCTTCCAATCCCTGACATTCTGTGATGGGCCAAGGTGTGTGATTCAAGATATGTGGATTCAAGTATAAAGAGTTTATGCTGTGTGAAGCATTTTATAAAACATTAAAGGATCAGACTATCATGGCTTTACATATCAATGTTAATGTGCTTTATTTATAGGTGATAATATATTAATACAATTATTTTCAACTTATGAGCTCTATAACTTTTTTGTAAAGTTGGTAGAAATTAAAGGAGTATATAATCTAGCCCATCTGTTTATAATGTGCCTACTACCAACACTTGATAGTTCCATCTGCAATACACTAGACGTATCTGTGTTCTTATACAGTTATGATGATTTTTTTCTTCAAAATACACTTTGGCAATGAATACATTAGTCCAGTAACATAATGGGAATTTTAATATTTTTCAGTTTATGATAAAGGACTTACCATGCCAACAGATTAAATACTTCCCCAAGACTATGTAAGGTAATAGCCGTGGAGATTCTCCTGCTGTCAGCACAAAATAAACCCAAACCAAAGTAAGAAATCTTTACTCAGATGCTTTGATGTGGCAGATGTCAACTGGAACAAATTGCTGTGCTTCAGCTTTCTGCCGCTAAACGAGGAATTCTGTTCCAGCACCGTGCAGGGATGGTGTTGGGAAGCTCTCGTTCAGAGAGCATAAAAATGCTTTGAGATGCCTGTGCCAAAAACGCTTTGTATGTGCAAAGCATCGTACAGCTTATCAGCAGGGAAATGCTACCCTGAGATTTCTTCATTTGTATCTTATGGGTTTGATATAATCATGGAGTTTGCCTCCTTCCTGTGGTGCTAAGGGATTCCTGTAAAAGACTCTAGTTTGGGGCTAAAATGGCAAGCTTCTCTTAGCCATATGGGTGTTACCAAAATGGATTTCCTTACATTTTTCTTCCAGTTCATGTGTGTGGATTGGGAAAAAAAAGGCAGCAGAAGTAGGTACTGACATATGAAGTCCTTGCTCCTGACAGACTTTCTCCTAACAGCCCTCTGGACAGGGGGCGCTCGTGGCAAGGGAATTCGCCTCTAGCCTCACTCTGCCTGATGATCCATCAGAACCACGGCTAGAGAGGTGCGAGGGCCCCTCGCTTCACATGGAGCTGGCACCAAAAGGTTGAGATTCTTTAATGGAATAGACGTAGGCTGGCAGGTTCCTGCACGCATGGCAGCACATTCGCAGAGCAATTCATCATCAGCACGTACTAGAGGATTGTTTTTCATAGTTATTTAGTAACGTTAAAGGAAAAGAGAAGAAGTTCCTTTGTATCTGAATAACCTCTGCAGTAATTTCATGGCACCGTCATTGCCAGGTGGTTTCAGCCATGGCCAGTGCATGACCAGCAAGAGCAGGGACAGCCCCCTGGGCCTCCTGGGCACAAGGACAGCCTCGGGGCCAGCAGCAGCCCAAAGTTCTTCCTGCGAAGACTACTGGGTGGATGGGCAGTGAGTGGGGTGGGACACTGGGGGCCCATGTCACCTCGGTGTCACAGTGCGACCACCGGGCAATGCTGAGGTCACAATGCCCCGGGGCAGTATAAAAGGGAGCAGCGTCCCGTGTCTGCTGCCAGAGGCTGGCCTGGAGGCAGCCTGGGGCCAGCAACACCCCAAAGTCCTTTCTCCAAGGAGTGCTGGATGCATGGGCAGCAGATGGGGTGGGACACTGGGGACCCATGTCACCTCCGTGTCACAGGGTGACCAGCCAGCAATGCTGAGGTCACAATGCCTGGGACAGTATAAAAGGGGAGCAGCGTCCGGTGTCTGCTGCCAGAGCTGGCCTGGAGGCAGCCCGA